>NW_025920465.1:0-91974 GCF_902686445.1 Sciurus carolinensis
ACATGGATTTCCAGTTTACATAACACCATATGATGAAGAGTCTATCTTTCTCTAGTGGGTGTGTCTGACAACTTTTTATAATACGTGGTAAATGTATATACTTAGGTTGGTTTCTGTGTCTTCAATTCTGTTCTGTTTGTCTTTATGTCTGTTTTGGTGCCAATACCATGCTTTTTATTTTTTTTTTATTTTTTATTTATTTATTTATTTTTTTACTATACCTCTGTCATATAACTTTAGGTGCAATATTTTTATGTCTCCCCTTCATTTTTCTGACTAAAGTTTGCTTTAGTTATTCAGGGCCACTTCTTTTTCCACAAAAAAGTTATGATTAACTTTTCTATTTCTATGAAGAAAATAATTGGAACTTCATAAGAGGTGAATTAAATCCCTATATTGCTTTTAGCTGCATGGCCATTTTGGCATATTAATTCTGCCTATTCAAGAACATAGGCAGTCTTTCAACCTTCTAACATCTTCTTCAATTACTTTTTTTTGGTGTTCTGTAGTTTTCATTGTAGAAGTCACTTACCAGTATTGTTAGATTGATACCATAAAATATTTTATGGGGCTATTATGAATTGAATAGTTTCCTGATATCATTTCAGATGATTCATCAATGATGTATAGAAAAAAAGGTCTGTGGGTATTAATTTTATATCCTACTAAATTTCTGTATTTCTTAATGAATTCTAGGAGGTATCTGTTGGAGTTTTTGGGTCTTCTAAATATAGAATCATGTCTTTGGCAAATTGAGATAGTTTAAGTCTTCTTATCCTGTTTAAACCTCTTTAATTACTTTCCCTTTTTAAATTGCTCCAGCTAAAGTTTCAAGTACTATGTTGAGTTAAAGTGGTAAAAAATTGCATCCCTGTCTTGTTCTAGTTCAAAGGAGAAATAATTTCAAAATTTCTCCATTTAGAATGATAGTGGCTTTTGTTTCAGCATATATAGCATTCACAATGTTGAGGAATGTTTCTTCTATCACTATATTACTTAGTGTTTTGAGCATAAATGCATGCTATATTTTCTCAATTGCTTTTCCTTCAACTATTGTGATAATGATGTGATTATTGTGCTTCAGTTTATTCATGTGATCAATTATGTTTATTGATTTTGTATGTTGAATCATCCTTACATTCCTGACATGAACCTCACTGGATCATGATTCTCTGTCTTTTATGTATGTTTTTGTATGCATTTTGCAAATATTTTGTTTAGAATTTTGTTACCTATATTCAGGGATATTTGTCTGAAGTTTATTTTCCTTGACATATTTTTGTCTAATTTTGATATTATGGTGAAACTAGTATCATAGAATGAGTGTTTAAGTGTTCCCTCCTTCTCTGTTTCATGCAATAATTTGAGAAATATTGGTGTAAATTCTTCTTTGATGTTCTAGAAATACTAGGCTGAGAATTTATCTGACCTTAGAATTTTTTTGTGCTAGGTGTTTGATGGCATATTCTATTTTATTATTTGAAATTGATGTGCTTAAATTTTATGTGTCTTCCTGTATTACTTTGCATAGGTTTTATTTCTCTAGAAATTTGTTGCTATCTTTATGTTTTTCTATTTTATTACAGTATAGACTTTCTAATTTTTTCTATCAACTGTATTTTAATAGTGTCTGTGTTGATATTTAATTTTTATGATAAATTTTAGTAATTTGATCTTTTTCTCTCTTTTCTTCAGTTACTAAATTTTGGAATTGAAATTGTGGCTCAGTAGTAGTGCACCCGTCTAGCATGTGTGAGGCATTGAATTTGATTTTCTGCACCACATATGAATAAATAAAATAAAAATCTATTACATATTAAAATTTTTAAAAGAAAATTTGTACTGCCATATTAATTGAAGTACATTTGTGCTATGTAGTGATGTTGATCAATATCTTTAAGAAGTGTCCAAAAGCTGTGTCAGAAATGTCTCTCCTGAACTATATATTTCTCAGTGATACTCCTTTTTACATATCAGTATCGAGATAATTTACATAACTCAAAATTTCTAATACAGTCTCAATACACAAATATTCATATATTTTAAACAAGATATATTTATTGGATTGCTTTTCACTTTGCAGTCACTCTGGAATATTAAAAATAAGGTTATATCATAAATAAAATGTGCTATGCAATTAACTCAGTGGTTAGTTTGGGTCAGTCCACCCCCTCCATTCTTCTTTTTTTTTTTTTAATGTCCCCATACCTTATAATTAAAACTTTAAGTAACTGCAATGTATGGTTCACATGAAGACATCATTTGAGTACTTTCAAATAATATATACCTTTTTATGTAAAACATATTTTGTGATCAGTTACCTTAAAATGTAATTATATTCGAATAGCCTGAAATGTCATGCCTTAGCAGTTACAATACCACAGTTTTGACAAAGAGCAATTCATAAGTTACACAAATGTGAAATGGTAAATATGTGAACTGTTGTTCTGTTTAAGTTTAAGTGTTCTTTTAAGAATGCTGAAAAACTCAGGTAATTACTTTGTTTAACTAATATAACTAAGTTCACAGTACAGCATCTTAAATCATAAAATTCAAATTAAAGAAGTCTGTGACAGCACAGTTTTCCAGAGGGATCTATATGCCTGTTCAGCATATCAAATCTAACTGAATTCTGAGGGATTCAGCAGTTCTACATTGCAGATATTACAGCAGCTTCCCATGGGTGTTCAAAAATGTTTTCAAAGTTCCAGAGCTTCAGGGTGCCAGTCACCTGAGCTCTGCCTGGACAATGCTGGTGATAAATAAGTCACCTACCCACACTGCTGCACCCCACTCACAACCAGTCAGCTGCACGGAATGCAGGAGCCATCAGTTAACAGGGCAGTATGTCCCAATATGCACCCTCCTAAATGTTCATATTTTTCTAAAGGTTTTCTAAAATGTGAAGTCTTCATTTAAATATTCCTTACTTTGTTAACTACAGTTTATGATTCCAATGCAGAAAGTTTTAACATTTGTCACTGCATAAGATTTTGATAAAACTTGTAGCATAATTTATTATAAAAGGAAATGTACCATATTATTCATTGTTTGTCTCTAAAGAGCTTAAAGCCTGAGTTCAGTAACTACAGAAGATACACAAATTGGTTCACCATTGAAAGAAGTCCTACCATCAAACTTTGTATTATGCAAATCACTCTATGGTTTCTGACACTAGTCACAATCTGGGGCCTGATCTGGTCACACTCTAATCCTTGAATCTGTTCACATCCTGTACCCTCACCTGGTGAAAATTGGGTCCTCACCTGGTCACAACTGGGTCCTGACTTAGCTACACTCTGTGCTTTCACCAAAAATTCTTTATTCTAGAGTGGCTATCTTCCAGCAGAACATGTAGTCAGTTCTCTCCTCAGAGACCTGAAGGCCCAGAAATCAACTACCCTGATCCCTCCAGTGGTTCCTCTAGAGGCACTGACTAGAAAAGCAGGCCAGGGAGGCAGTCACAAAAGGCCCACAGTCTGCCTGGTGGTCGTGGTCAAGAACAGGTCCTAATCTTGTCACAATTGGGACCTGATCTTGTCACAATGTGGTCCTGAACAAGTCATACAGTGGTCACTAGCTCTGGTCACATTTTGTACCCTGATCCTGGAAAAACTCTGGGCTTTGATATTGGCCACATTCTGGGCACTGGTCATGGTTACACACTGGACTCTGGCCTTGGTCACATAGTCACTTTGACACTTGTCACACTCTGGGAAATTATCTTGGTCACACTCTTGGTCCTAGCCCTGGTTAAAAACTAGGCCATGAACCTTGTCACACTCTGGACACTGGCCTTTTTCACATACTTGGCCCTGGCCCTGGTAACCCCTGCTGGACTTAGCTGTGGAGTTGGAGAGTGAGGAGGAAGCATCAGGCAGGCTATCAGGAGACCTGAGTGTGCTGAGAGGGAAGGAGTGCATCTCACAGACCTCAATGAATAGCTGTTTTTCTTGCCTTTTCCAGGTTCCCCAAAGAGCAAGCACTTTTAACAGAACTCTTGCTTACACCTGTCCTGGTGTCCACAGGAGACTGACTCACTCCAGGGCCTTCTAATGAAACACAGGTTTCTGCAATAGTGCCAAGAGACTGAGTGCCACCTACAGTGCCGGTTCTCACTGTCTTGGCACCTGATTCAGAAGTGGTGGGAATTAGGCCAAGGCATGTTACAGAGTTAAGGGCTAGAAGTCTGAAGCCAATTCCACCTGATGACTGACATGCTTTGTTGTCTTGGTGTGGTATTCCCACACTTCCAACTGCAAGGATTCCAGGAGAAAATAAACACCAAATAGGATTTTCCAGGACATTAAACAGAGTAAGAAAGGACATGGGTTCAGTCCAGGGTGATGCCACTGCTCACCAGCTGAGTGCTGGACCCCTTCAGCTCCAAGGACCATAAAGTTAGATGATCCTGATTGTAGATGCTTTGTCAAGCCAGCTGAGGCAGGAGGCTCTGGGACTCCCTGTCACAACTCAGCTCAATTATTATTACAGGACTCAAGCCCAGAGCAGTCTGAGAGAACCTGCACCCTGTTGCACAACCAGAGGTGAGTAGGGTCCTGCATGGATACCAGTTCTGTGTGGTTTGCACTCAAGTGAGCTGGGGTGAGGTAGGCCAGAGACCATCATGGTTCCCCAAGTGGCTGAAGAAGGGTGTCACCCACATGGAAAAAGATGCATACAGCTTGACCAGGATTTGTGATGGTGGCCACAGAGGCAGGCCCAGAATTCTCTGCACTACAAACTGGGCTTCCCCAACCCCACATGAATCTCAGGTGCCAGGACCTAATTACACACTTGATCCAAGGACTTGGGGATAAAGAGGGCAAGGGCCAGGTCTCACCTGACTGAGAGGAACCTTCAGAGCCAGCCTGTAGCATCCCTCCCTCACTTCCTGCAGTCACAGTGATGCCTAGGTCAGCTTGTCCACACTCAAAAACCAAACATTCTTTATTCTAGAGTGGCTATCTTTCAGCAAAATATGTAGTCAGTTCTCTCCTCAGAGACCTGAAGGCCCAGAAATCACCTGCCCTGATCCCTCCAGTGGGCCCTCTAGATTCACTGACTAGAAAAGCAGGCCAGGGAGGGAGTTGCAAAAGGCCCACAGTCTGCCTGGTGGTCATTGGCTTCTTATTGACTCCTGTCATCAATTGTCTCTCTCTTTTTCCTCTCTTGAAGGGAAGAGTGCACTGTTACCCAATTGCTGCTACCCTAGGGCTAGGCTGAAGTTCCTGTGACCATGAGCACTTACTTGCACCTCCTTCCTAGCAAAGTTGGGTTCTTCTGAAACCAGGTCTTAATCCATCCATCCTGGAGACCTAACCTGGGAAGACTGGAATCTGCTGCCATCTCTCAAACCCAGTTGACACTCACACAAGAACATGCCTCAAAATCACATTTGTCCCATCATCCCATAGGTGGGACATCTATAAAAATTTAAATTGAGCAAGATATATAACCCTTGTGATAAACTCAATGTGTTATTTGAGTTTTTATTATGCTCATGGAATTGGAAACTTCTTGGGATAAAGGGACTCTCCAACATTCACTACCCTGGGAGGAATCACTCCCCTGCCCAGCCTTCAGTCAAAATGTACTCCTCCTCTCCACAAGAGCTGAGAAATTCTCAGATAGTGAGAATCTACAAGCAGTGCACTTCAGGTGTCAGAAGTGAATTTCACCTCAGCCCAGTGTGTGCCCATGGGTGGTGGGAGCAGAAGGCATCCACTAGCACACTGCCTATGAATGCCAGGTGCTGACATTCAGGTTTCTGGCTTCAACCATGAGGCCCAGGTGGGTGGTGGAGAGGGGTGTGCTCCCCTGGTTGTAGGTGCCATCTGAACTGAACTCCCAGGAGACAGAACTCTGAAGACATATAAGAATAAGTTGAAAGCAGTTTGCCTCAATCCTGACTCCAGATGGAACTACAGGAAAATTTGTTTGAAGCAAACAAAACTGGGCACTTCTATTTTATGTGGCCAGGAGAGAGCAGGAGGTGTGCATTTGGGACTGATCTTTCAGCACATTCTCTGGCCACCAGAAAGGCAATCCCTCCCACTGCTCCCTCTGCTCCATCTCAGGAAGAAAAAGGATGTGTGTGGTCCTTGGTAGCTGCTGGGGTCTCACGTGCAGATTGCTGTGGCTTGGTTATGGTTGGCAGGCCCAGCAGGGTCCACTGTGAGTAAAGGCTTGAGCTCTGCAGGATGACACCAGGTGGAGGTGGGGCACATTTGGAACTTGGCCTAGTGGGTACTACTGAATCAGTGCAGTGACTACAAGAATGGGGTCCTCTGGGACAACAGGTGATCCTCAGAGAGAGTGTTATATAGGACAGAGCCTGTCTCCTACACCTGGAGATGGGAAGCTTGCTGCACACATCCTGCTGTTGTGGTGCCCATGGATTTATCAAGAGGCCCTCACCAGAACTGCCTGGAGGTAGATTCCATTTCTTAGGCATACCAAACAGGAGGAAAATCATCTCTTATATATAGTCAGCTGACTCCAGTGTTTTCTTCCTGACCAACAGGTACCTGAACTTCCAGCTCAGTTCTGCAGTCCCATAATCCAAGGTCACAATATGATAGGCTTTTTGTGTGGACAGTGCATCTTTCTGGGTGCTGGTCATCTCCACTAGCTGTGTTTCATATGGCTGAACCTGTGCTCCATGTTTCTGCCTCATGAGAGCACCAAGGCTATGTCCCCTGACAAAATCCCCCTTGATACTCCTCAGAGTTGGACATTAAACATGGGGGAGAGGTCACCAAGCATTAAGGTAACACAATTTCTTCCAAAACACACATCCTTCTCAGACATGCCAAATATATTCATTTCATTCCAGTAGCCCCCAAATCCCACTCAGGGGGCTGACTCTCAGAGGGAAAGAACCAGGTGAGATATATGTCCTCCCACCTACCACTACCTGTCTGCTGTGAAGTTCCACCCCACAACTTCCCCTATGGGGTACCTAACATGAAGTGTTCTATGGGTATCCTGGGTGGGCTCCTAGAAGTAGCCTTGGGAGGAAACAGTCCTATCAGACTTCCTAAAAAGAACAGAAAATACCTCAAGCTGACAGAGTTGTATAGAGTCCTACTGAGTGAGTCTGTGGCCCTGCTTGGAGCCTCCATCTGGGTCACCTGATTTGAGGAGCCCAGTTGGTGGTGCATATTAGGATAGAGGGATATGTGTTGGTGCAAAACCCAGAGAGGAAAGCTCTTCTGATCTACCTGCTTTGTTCCCCAGCTGAGGTGGAGGCCAACTAGAGGGATACTCTGTGGGAGCCCACATCAGGAGAGCCACACTGGACAGTCTATGTCTTCTTCCTTTCTGTGCCCCAGACCACTGTGGGGAGTTTTGTATGACCAGGCTGACCAGATTCCTGAGACCCCTAGGACAAATCCTAGAGTTCACTGAGGTGGCGACTGAAGGTGGGTGGAAGCCACATGAGCACCTGGAGCACTACATGGAGTGGGAAGTTTTACAGGGTTCTGCAATTGGCCCTCAAATTGGGACAACTTGACTTCAGGCTCAGGACACAAAAGAGTTTGTGTGTAATCTTAGATACACTGTGCTTCTTGACTGGCTTCAGGGTGGGTCAGATTTACAGTTTTCACAACAGCAGGCCCTTGTGAAAGAAGGTCTCCTGTTGAAACATAAGATGACTAAGGATGGCAGGGTGACTCACCTTTGAACCCAGAAACTCAGGAATCTGAGCAGGTGGATCAAATGTGAAGCCACCCTGCACATCATTCAAAGACCATGTCTCAAAATAAAACAGCAAGAGAGCTTGGGGATAGCTCAAAACAGGACCCTGGTTTCCATCCATGGTGTCTTCCTCACACTGACAAGGGGGAGGAGCAGAAGTGATGATGGACACAAGGGTGGGTCAGTGCTGACATTGCACCTGGGACCTGAGGAAACCATGAGCTTGGTGCTTGAAAACTTGAGGTTTGGGAACACTGCAACAATGATCATCACCAGGTACCAACAGTTTTTGATAAATTCCAGAAAACCTGATCAAGAAGAAATAGGGAGTGAAGAGGGGAGAGCATCTGGACAACACTGCACCAGGCACCAAGAGGTGTGCATCTGCCAGGTAAGAATTGAAAAATGGGAGAGGAGAATGGGGAGACCAGGGGTTCCTGGCTGAGCTCAAGAATACAAGGGTTGGGGCTGGGGAGATAGCTCAGTCAGTAGAGTACTTGCCTTGTAAGCATAAGGCCCGGGTTTATTCCCCAGCACCAAAAAAAAAAAAAAAAAAAAAAAAAAAAAAAAAAAAAAAAAAAAAAAAAAAAAAAAGAAAAGAATACAAGGTTTAGCCTTAGGTCCCTGTGAACAAGGTGGGACAAAAAGACCCCTGGCTTCAGCAGGACTTAGGTATGAAACTGAGCCTCTATAACCATGTCAACCATGTCTACACAGTCAAAGTGTGACCCCCACCCCTGATTCCTAGGAAAAGAGCCCCAAACCAGAATTCCCTGAATTTGGGGACAAACTGATCACAAAGAGAACTGGAGCCAGGCTCTTCAGACCTCTGACTTCTGGCAGTAGAGTCAGAGATCAATAGGTCCATGGGAAGGTTATGCTGGAAGACACAGTGAATCCTGAGGGCCCCACACACTCTTCAAGACTTTGGTAGGAAAAAAGAGCTGTTCCTGTCCCTCCCTCTAGGCCATTATGACATCACAGACTGTATGGGCATTAAGGAGAGAGTGAACCACACAATGCTGGACACTGTTCCCAGACCATGAGGGGGATATAATAGTGGGGAGTAGAGAAGTCAGAGAAGATTTCATGAGACCAGAGAGCAGCAGCAAGGTCACATGAAAAAGGGACAATTAGATAATAGTTAGTACTACATTCACATGACTATGAAGGATATAAACTGTCCTTTGAGCCAAGTCAACACTCTTCACTGTCCTGGGCCCTGTGGGTGAACAATACTCACCTAGGAGTTCTCAGTCTGCTCTGTTCCTACCCATAATTTCCCACTCCCACCATTGATTAGGGTCCTATGACCTGTGGGTGAACTTCCCTGTCCAACCATTGCTCAGTACCCTGTGGATATTGTGAGTGGGCAGACTTCTGCCACCAGTGCTCACTCTCCAATGAACCCTGGGCACCTCAGTACTCTTAGAGATTTCTCTGGGTGAGACCCATTCTGGCTAATGTCAGTAAAACATCTCTGGCCTTATCTGCATGTCCAGGAAAACACTAATAAGAAAACTTGGAGAGATGTGGATACTTATTTTTCCAACAATCTCAATAGCACTTTGGTGATGCCATGGATAAAGACTCCTCACCAATATCTGAAAAACTAAGCCAGTTTTAAAAGACATTAATGTGCAAAGCACTGAGGTCTTCATTTCAATACTCATCATCCACAATTTCCACACAATTGCTCAAGTGACTGAGATTGTATGAGTGATGTAGCAGACCCAGGTTTTTGACATCTTTCAGAAAAGTGGATGGAAACATATATTTAATTATTTTCAGGATCTTGCCTGATATGTCAGTGGTTAGTCTCTTTTGACAAGAGAGGAGGAATTTTAAGTCTACTTAGTGAGGCACAATGCACACCTTCACAATATAGTGTGAATTGTGGCCAAGGACAATTTCCATCTTTATGGAGGACTTCTTCAGCACTTCAAAATAGGATCATTTTGACCATAAATGAGGTCAATAAAACTTTGACCCAAGGAATTACTCCACAAGAGGTTCAAAAGACTCAGAATTCTATAGGTGATAATCCTCTGCAAAGACTTCTGTCTCCTCTGGATCCTGTATTCAAGCATTGTTTATCTATTTTTGCCTTGTCTTCTCATGTTTCTACCCTAAACCTCATCCCAACCATCATCGTTCATTGTCTTCAGAGTCTTCTGGTTGAGCACCCATCTCACAACAATTTTCAGTCATCTCTGGGTCCTGCCCTAAGTTTTTTATAATCCACCATTTTCCAGGGTACTCTGACTCCTTTTGATAAGCATACTCAACCAGTAGTGTTCTAATTCCACTGGGACTTCTTGGTGATAGTCCCTCCCCTAAAATGCCTCCTTTCTTTGCTTAAGCCGCTAAGTTCAACTAACTTTTTCTTACTAACTCTTCTTTGGCTACTGTGGGTGAGCAACCCTCAACTAACAGTACTCATTCTTCTCTGTTTCTCTTTCTTTTTTTTATGAGTTCCCTAAACATTCCTTGCTCATACTTACCTGGGTCCTTTTGTTGAGCACCCCTCATACTTGAACATCCAACATACACTTACAATAAAGACTTTTCAGGTCATAGACACTACATAGGTCACAAATGCCACTCAGACCATAAAGTCTAGGAGGATCATAATATCTATTGTGACATAGAGTCTGTGCAGATCATAGTGAATATTTTAGGGTAAAGATGATGCACAGATAATAGAAGCTATAAGGTCATACCAGGTAAACAGTCAATAGAATCCATTCAGGACCTAGAAAATAGGCAGGCCTTAGGGGTGCTTCAACTCCAAGAGACTATGCAGGTCATAGAGGCTATTCATATAAGAAAGTCTGCTCAAGACATGTTTATTGAGTCATCCAGGCTCTACAGATCACAGAGGCCATAAAATTTGTAGAGAAAATGTAGATCAGAGAGGCAACTGAGGTCATAGAAGCCATGTGGTTATTAGTGTTAATTCAGGTCATAGAGTTTATGCAGATCTACAGAGTACACAGTTTATGTTTGCTCATAGATTTGAGACACATAGATGCAAAGGTAATCCTGACCAACTGAGATAATAGAGGCTAATAAGTTCACTTAGAATTTTCAGGAAAATAGCCTGAGTCTATGCAGGTCATAGAGACTGTAACTATCACAGAGGCTATATAGATCATAGAGGCTATGTAAGTCATAGAGACTACACTGAGTATAGCACCTACAAAGTTTATTTAGCTACTCTTTTAAATTTTTTCCTACTTAGTTATACATGACAGAAAAATAGATTTTGATTTATTTTACACAAATGGAGTACTTTTCATTTCTCTGGTTGTACATGATATAGTTACTCTTGCTATAAAGGTCACATAGATCACTTAGTCTACTCAGGCCTTAAAGGCTATGAAAGTCAAAGGCTATGCCAGACATAGACAGTTGAATGTAAGAGACTATGCATGTTACAGATGTACACAGAGAATAGAGACTATGCAATCATAGTAAAATTTGCAAGACAAATTTTACCAGAAAATACAGCCTACTGAAGCAGTAAAGTCTAAAGATGTGTCATAAAAACACCAGAGGTCATACAGTCTACACAGTTCATAGAGACTTTTGATACTACAGAAAGTGGGCAATAGAGAGAATTGTCAAGTCTTAAAAACTACGTATATTTTAGAGATTACTCAGAGTATAGAAGTTATGAAGATAGCAGAACTGATGGAGTGAAAACTATTAACACAGTGAGTTCACAGTGGATACTGTGTAGATAAAGTCTATTGTTATCATTTAGACTTTTCAGGCCATAAAGGCTATGTAATTGTTATAGTCTGTGCAGGCAATTGAGTGTCAGGGACCAAGAAGAAGTTCTCATTCTGAGAACATTCTGACCTTTACGATAAGCAGCAGCACCACTCGCCTCTCCTGGCTGATAGTTCTGACAAAATGGCGCCTATGGCACAGTCCCTGCTTCTCTTCCAGGATTTCACCTTCCCACCAGCGCAAACTTGCACCCTATCAGGAGCCCAGTAGAAGAACACAGCCAATCAACCTGCACCTAGTCATACCCCTCATTCCATCAGCATAAATACCCGTGAGAACAATAAAAATTTGCAGCTTGACCAGAATTCCTGTCTTGCTGTCACTCCCTGTGTCTCTTGTCCCCTTCATTCCTTCTCTTTTAGGTTCGCTGTCCTGTGTTGATGTCTCACGGGTCGGGACAGTTGGCACCCAATGTGGTTGACTGAAGCCTTTGCCTGAGAAGTGAACGCTGCCTTTTGGGGAAGCCTTGGCCAAGCAGGATTTGGGATCGCCTTGGTAAACGTGACTGGGAGTCAGATCCAGGAGGAGAGTGAGGCTGGCTCAAGGTGATTGACACACTATGGGACAAGCAGTTTCATCACATGATTTGTTTCTGACGGGTTTCAAGGAGGCCTTCAAGACTCAGGGAGCACGTGTTAAGAAAAAGGACTTAAAATTATTCTTTTCATACATAGAGGATTTGTGTCTGTGGTTTCCCCTCGAGGGGTCAATTGATGGTAAAAGGTGGCTGAGAGTAGGAGACTGCCTCAAAGATTATTATGAGACTTTTGGTTCTCAAAAAGTGCCCATCACTGCCTTTTCTTATTGGAATTTATTAATGAGATTCTTAAAAGTTCACCCTTTGACAGTGGTACTTTAAAACTTGTAAAAATTGGGGAGCAGGCAATGCAATCCTCCTCTCGCCCCCTCCTCGGCATGCCCTTTGGTTAGTATTCAAATGCCCCCTACTCAGCCTTCTCAGGACCCTGGGATCCTCCCAGACCCCGGGAACTTCAAGACCCCACCTTACCAAAGGAGTCCCCTAAAAATCCCCCTAAGATTTATCCAGTTTTAAATCCCCATGAAGAGTTGACCCCAGAGGATGAGGCTACCCTGGAGGAGGCAGCAGCTCGATACCATTCTCCAGACCTGCCACCTCTTAAAAATTCACTTCCCTCTTATAAACCCCCTGTCTTTTGTGCTCTAGCCCTTTAGGGACCTACTGCCCCCCAAACATTTTTTCCCTGCTTCCCTTGCCTAATCTAACCCCTTTACATGAGTCTCTCCAACATAGGTGGGAACAAATCCAACTTTTAAAAGAACTAAAAGCCCTTGATGCTGAACTTTGCTCACTGGCCTTGGGCACAGAGTTAACACAAACTGGCCCCAAATCCCTTAATACTCGTAAGGTAAAGTCACATGGTCAGCCTGTTCTTGCCTTTCCAGTCACTCACGGTCAAGCAGATCAGCCCGCACAAACTGAGGCAGAGAATTTAGAAGAAAGTCAGGAAGAGTACTCAGGGGAGGAACAAGAGGCAGAACCAGAGGGAGAACAAGAGGAGGACCAGGAATCAGGGGATGAGGAGGAGCCCACCTCTGGACAGAGTGGAGCCCTTGGTTCTTATAAAAGACTGAGCGGCCTCTTTCTTGAAAGACTTAAAAAGGCTTGTGCTCAGTATGGCCCCACTGCACCTTATACACTGGCCTTGCTAGAGAACCATAGTACACAATGGCTCACCCCTAATGATTGGAAATTTTTGGCCCGAGCCACCCTCAGTGTGAGTGACTTCCTGTTATGGAATGCAGATTTTAAGGAATACTGTCAGGAAACTGCTCAAAAAAATTCAACCAAGGCTTCCTTTAAATCCTGGACCTATGTTAAACTAGTGGGTAATGCGCCTTTTGATACTAACCCTAAACAGGCGCGCTTCCCTACTGGGCTCCTAGCAGAGGTTCAAACTGCTGGTTTGCATGCTTGGAGATGGCTCCCTCAAAAGGGCTTGGTCACCACCTCACTAGCAAAAATTCATCAGGGTCCTGAGGAACCTTACAGTGACTTTGTTGCCCAGCTTAATCTAGCTGCGGAGCACTTACTTGGACCAAGTGAAAGCGAGAGTTCCTTTGTAAAATATCTTGCCTTTGAAAATATCAAGATGTTCTTTGGTCCCATAAAGATAAAGGGGACCTTTCTGACTTCATTAGGCTGTGTGCCGGGGTAGGAATGGCCCATGCCATGGGTCTTGCCATTGGTGCTGCCTTCACCAAGGCCCTTCACAACCCTGGCCCATGTACTTGCTTTACTTGCAAACAACCTGACCATTTTGCACGAGAGTGCCCAACAGGGAGACTGGGTCAAGGACCCATATCTCCTCAAACAGGGGCTAAACTACCTCTGCTCACCCTCTGCCCTAAATGTGGTAAAGGTTGCCACTGGGTCAAGGAGTGTAGATCCAAGACCAATGCCCTTGGACAGCCTATTCCCTCTAACTTCTCAGGAAACTCCTCTTGGGGCCAGCCCCTGGCCCCGACCACCCCCAGAACAAACCCAGGGGCAATAAGATTTGTTCCCTCTCAGACTTCCAACCCAATCCTGACCCCCTGTCCTCCACAATCACCTCCTTCCAACACGCTACCCCAGGCAGTGCAGGATTGGACCTCTGTGCCTCCACTGATACAATATTAGACTCTATGCAAGGACCCCAAATAATACCCACTGGGGTTGTAGGTCCCCCTCCACCTCATATGTGTGCTCTTATTCTTGGAAGAGCTTCTACCACCTTACAAGGTGTTCAGGTCTTCGCTGATAATGATTACACTGGAGAAATTAAAATACTGGCCACAGCTATTAATGGAATAGCAGTCATCCCTGCAGGAAAAAGAATTGCACAATTAATACTCCTTCCCCTCAATTCATGAAACACTCCCACCACCCAAAATTCACCATGAAACACGGTCTCTTTAGGTTCCTCTGATGTGTATTGGGTCCAACCTATCTCCCACAAAAGAACCACTCTTACCTTATTTATTGAAGGAAAGAAATTCCACGAGATCCTAGATACTGGTGCGGATGCCACAGTTATTTTTCAAAAATATTGGCCATCAGAATGGCCCCTCACCTCATCACTAACTGATCTTAAAGGAATAGGGCAATCAGAAAACCCCTTAGCTCCAGGGCGCTCAATTGGACTGACACAAAAGATAACAGGAAATAAAGGAACTGTTACCCCCTTCGTTGTTCCTGATCTCCCTGTCAACCTTTGGGGATGAGACATTCTAAGCCAAATGAAAGTTATTCTTGCTAGTCCCGGCTCTTTAGTCACTCATCAAATGCTTCGTATGGGCTTTATCCCTGGCACAGGCCTTGAGAGGCTAGGACAAGGAGAGGTTGAGCCTGTACAGTGCATACAAAGAGCAGACAAATTTGGACTTGGATATTTGGATTTTTAATGTCTGACCCTACTGTACCCCATGCAGACAAAATTACTTGGGAAACTCAAACTCCTGTGTGGGTGGATCAGTGGCCCCTTTCCCAAAAAAATTAGAAGCTGCCTCCATGTTAGTACAGGAACAGTTGACAGCCAGCCATGTGGAACCCTCAATCTCACCCTGGAATACTCCTATTTTTGTTATTAAGAAGAAGAAATCAGGCAAATAGCGCCTTTTACAGGATTTGTGTGCTATCAATAAGGTTATGCGCCCGATCGGGGCACTACAACCAGGCATTCCTACACCGGTAGCTATTTCTAGGGACTACTATAAAATGGTCATCAACTTAAAAGATTGTTTTTTTACTATTCCTTTACATCCTGAGGACAGACCCTATTTTGCTTTCAACCTTCCCCGCATCAATTTTCAGGGCCCTATGCAAAGATTTCAATGGAAGGTCCTTCCCCAGGGTATGGCTAACAGCCCTAGTCTTTGCCAAAAATATGTTGCTCAAGCAGTAGACCCTGTGAGAGAGCGGTGGCCACAAGTTTATATATTACATTATATGGATGAGTTGTTAATTGCTGCACCTAATACCTATGATCTTAACAATTGTTATTTGGATCTCTATAAGGCCCTTACTGCCTTGGGACTTCAGATAGCCCCTGATAAGGTTCAGACACAGGACCCCTACATGTACTTGGGCCTCAAACTTCAAACTAATCAAATTCAAATCCCTAATATACAATTGCGTGTGGACCATCTCCACACTCTTAACGATTTCCAAAAATTACTAGGGGATATCCAATGACTAAGACCATATTTAAAACTACCCACCTATGTGCTTTTGCCTCTTAATGATATTTTAAGGGGAGATTCTGACCCTTCTTCTCCTCGAGAGCTTACTCCTGAGGCGTGGCAAACATTAATTCAAGTCACAGAAGCCATTGCTCAACAATTTGTTACACAAATATCTCATAACCTTCCTTTGGTTTTGGTTATAATACACACCCCTCATACACCCACGGGACTATTCTGGCAGTGGGATCCATATTTTAAAAATAAAGGTTGTCCCATGCTTTGGGTACATTTGCCCTCCACATCCTCTAAAGTTATTGCTGTCTATCCTACTCAGGTAACTTCTATCATTATTAAAGGTCACCTGCTTTCTTGACAACATTTTGGCAAAGACCCTGATAGTATTTTGATTCCATACACTAAGGATCAAACCCAATTTTTACTACAGACAAGGGATGAATGGGGTATTGCCCTATCAGGTTTTTTGGGAACAATTGATAACCACCTTCCCAATGACCCCCATTTGCATTTTGCTCAATTACATCCATTTATTTTTCCTCAGGTTACTCGTAAGACTCCTATTTCACAAGCCCTTACTGTTTTTACAGATGGCCCCAGCAACAGCCATGCAGCCTTTGTTGTTCATAATCAGTCTAGCATCTTTGACACTGCTTATCCATCAGCACAATTTGAAGAATTATTTGCTATAACACAAGTCTTTATGACATTTTTTGATAAACCTGTTAATATTTATACAGACAGCGCTTACATTGCCCATTCTGTGCCCCTATTGGAGATTTCACCCGCCATTAAGGCTTCCTCCAATGCAGCCTTTTTGTTTAACCAGCTTCAACAACTAATTCAGCCTAGAAAACATCCATTTTTCTTAGGACACATTAGAGCACATTCTGATCTTCCCGGTCCCCTCTCACAGGGTAATGCTCAGGCTGATGCAGCCACTCGCTCCGTTTTCCCAGTTCTTATTGGATCCATCCAAGAGACCACAGATTTACATAATCTTCACCACTTAAATTTTCAGAGCCTTCAGTTACTTTGTAAAATTACCAGGCAACAAGCAAGGAAAATTGTAAAAGCATGTCCTGCTTGTGTTGTCTCCCTTCCTATTCAACATCTGGGTGTTAACCCTCGAGAATTACTGCCCAGTCAGATTTGGCAGATGGATGTTACTCACTTTCCCAAATTTGGGAAAGCAAAGTACATACATGTTTCCACAAATACCTTTAGTGGCTTTATTTTTGCATCACCACATTCCAGAAAATCTACCAAGGATGTCCTTTCTCATCTTGTCTCAGTCTTTTCCATAATGGGAAAGCCAGCACATATTAAGACAGATAATGGCCCTGCATATACCAGCACCAAGTTCAAACAGTTTTGTGCCACTCTTCAAATCTCTCATACTACTGGAATTCCATATAACCCTCAAGGTCAAGGCATTGTGGAACGTGCACGCCTCACCTTTAAAACCTGGCTTACCCGCCTTAAGGCCTCTTCCCTTGCATTTACCACTCCCAGGGATCACCTTAATCATGCATTATTTGCTCTTAACTTTCTTACCCTAGACAATGAAGGACATTCGGCTGTGGACAGACACTGGCATCCCTCTTCTAATTCTGCTCGCCATCTGTTATGTGGCGCGATCCTTTAACAAATAAATGGAAAGGCCCAGATCCCGTCCTCATTTGGGAGCGAGGCTCAGCTTGCATTTTAGATCAAGAACAAGCAGCCCCAAGATGGTTACCAGAATGCCTGGTCAAACAGGTCAATGATTTACCACAACCCAGGGATGGAAACCTTCCCCCTGATGATAAATCTTCCTCTCTTACAGATGCAGCCAACAATCTATGCGAAAAATCCCCTGAATGGCAAACCCTGTGACTGCACACCATTTCTTCTCTGGATAATGGCTGCCTGTTCACTGCTTTCTCACAGCCTTGCAGGATTTGAGGACCCTGCTTAGTTCTCCTCCTTTGCGTGCTGCTTATTGTATCTATAGGTTCTTTGATATTCAACAAGATCATGGCCTTTCTTAGAGCTCAAATTGAGGCTATACAGGCAAAACCTATTCAGGTTCATTACCATCAACTGGAGATGATGGATTGTGATGGTGATCTTAATAGACCATCACCCCTGTGAGCTGAACTGGACAGCCAATGACGAGTAAGATTTGTGAGAGCTCATACCAACCTAAGACAGGAAATGAGGGCTAGAGCCTCATTATCCAATGACGTGTAAGGATGTTGCTCTGTCACAAACAACCAAGACAGGCACAGTTCCCGAGGGATTGTCACTTCAGCTCTGTACCTGTTCAGGCAAGCCGCATCCCTGCCTTGCTACATAGCCTCTATCACCCCCTTAAAATATGGCTATCAAAATATGGT
Organism: Sciurus carolinensis; assembly: GCF_902686445.1. Taxonomy (NCBI): domain Eukaryota; kingdom Metazoa; phylum Chordata; class Mammalia; order Rodentia; family Sciuridae; genus Sciurus; species Sciurus carolinensis. The sequence continues at coordinate 18,105 of NW_025920465.1, forward strand.
CAATAATTTTATATAAGAAAGGGGGAAATATCAGGGACCAAGAAGAAGTTCTCATTCTGAGAACATTCTGACCTTTACGATAAGCAGCAGCACCACTCCCCCCTCCTGGCTGATAGTTCTTACAAAATGTCACCTATGGTGCTGTCCCTGCTTCTCTTCCAGGATTTCACCTTCCCGCCAGCGTGAACTTCACCTTCTCGCCAGTGCCAACTTGCACCCTATCAGGAGCCCAGTAGAAGAACACAGCCAACAAACCAACACCTCGTCATATCCCTCATTCCCTCAGCATAAATACCTGTGAGAACAATAAAAATATACAGCTTGATCAGAATTCCTGTCTTGCTGTCACTCCCTGTGTCTCTTGTTCCTTTCATTCCTTCTCTCTTAGGTTCGCCGTCCTGCGTTTATGTCCTGCGGGTCGGGACATTTGAGGTTGTATATGTTGTGGTGGTTACACTGTTCATAGGAACTGTTCAACTTATTAAGGGGACTTGAATCAAAGAAATTCTGGCAATATGGGCTGCTAAGTCATACATACTACCAAGACTATATGAAATACTGTATATAACATATAAATATTATATATATATATATATATATATATATATATATATATATAATATAAACTCTACACAGGTCATAGAGGCTAACACCATTGAGGCTAGAGGATCAACTAAGGAGAAGACTTCTTTATCCTTGTCTGAACAGGCAGTTGGATGGGTATGGAGAGCAGATGTCTGTCCTGCCTGAGGCCATTTGTTTCAGAAGGTCCCCAGCTCTGGAGGATGAGACTGGGATCCCAGGTCACTCCTGACTACCACATGTGTGGCCACAAGGTATGATCAGATAATAAACACTTCTGGAGTTCAACTGGATTCCACAGACTGTGAGGGGACCAGAGCCATGGACTCAGGACCAAGGAATCATGACCTTAGGGGATGTCACCCTCCCTGATCCTGTTCACCTCAGGAGCCAGAGGAAACAGGCAGCTTGCCTGCTTCTGATCATGGTGACTGTCAGTGAGCTCTTCCAGCCTCTCCAGGGACCCCCACCCCAGTTGGGGGCTCTGGGAATAAATTGCAGAACACTGCTCTTTTTCTGTGTGACCTTGGGTGACTATATTTCTGGTTTCTGCCAAGACTCTCAAAGCTGACTGGGGTCTGAGCCTCCTAGTACTTCTTGCCATAGGGTTGGGAAGAAGTACCCACCTGGACTGCTGAAGTGTCTTTCTTCTTTGTCCATGCAGTTACTCTAGGGTGAGCTTTTCCACCATCAGATACCATCCATTCTTTATTCTAGTGTGGCTACCACCCAGCAAAACACATAGCTGGCTCTCTCTTCAGAGACTTGAAGGACCAGACAGCACCAGCCTTAATCCCCCAGTGGGGCCTCCAGAGACACCACCCAGAACAGCAGAACAGGGAAGGAGTTGTGTATGATGCCCATCCTGCCTGGTGGTCCTTGTCTTCTCACTGATCCTCTTTATCACCTGCTTCTCCTCTTCCTCCTCTCAGGGAGAAAAGGGTGCACAGTTTCCCTATTAGATGTTCCCCTGGGGCTAAGCTGGGGTCCCTCTAACCCTAAGCACTTACCAGCATCTCCTTCCAAGCAACCTTGGGCTCTTATACAACCAGGCCCCTCACTCCACCTATCCTGTGGACCTAGCCTGCCAATAATGGATTCTCCAGCCATCTCAAACCCAGTTGTCCCTCAACAAAGGACAGGCCTCAATTTCACCATTTTTCAGGGTCTTAAGTCCCCTTGTTCTTCTCAACCAGCGGTAAAGGAAAGAGACACTCCCCAATAAGGTCAGACTGGGATAGGTAGGGCCAACTGACTGCCTGCACACAGTCCTCCAGGCAGAGGACAATCAGACACATCAGGGAGACCAATCACAGGAGGATTTCCTCATTTATTGAGGAAATCACAGATCTTTTATGTAGGGTGAAGTCTAGGCAGAAACCAATCCGCTTAAAGGTCAGCAAGGCATGGGGGTTCACACAAGTGAGAGTCCCATAGGACTACATGGCAAGCACAAGCTGATTACATTTACAGGACTATTGTTAACCAATCCCTGACGGTACTCTGATTTATTTTCATTAACCTTTGCTATCATCTTTGAGGCATTGTTCTTGCTCACTCGCCAGGGTGAGTCAGCCTGAGTTAGTTAACATGTCATTAGTCCCAACAAATATTGTCCCATCATCTCAGAGGTGGGACATCTATATAAGCTTAAATTGAACAAGAATTGTATCCCTCTGACTCCTGTGGTAAACAACACCTCACCTTACATTGCTCAGGCTTCTCTGTGTCCTCTCCTAAGTCTCCCCTCACCCATAATTGCTGAGGGTGCTCTGGGTTCTGTGTGTAGTGCCGCTCATCCACTGTGCTTCAATTACACTGGGCCCTTCAGTTGATTGCCCCTGTCCTGATGTGGCTAATTATTCATTGTTTAAACTGCTAAGTTCACCTAAACTATCTTTACTTAGTCTTATTTTACTTCTGAGGATGAGTGTCCCTCACTTAATAGTGCTCAGTCTTTGTTACTTTTTTCTGAGTTTCCTAACCATTCCTTGATCATTCTTCTCTGGATCAGTTGGATGAGCACCCTAACCTAATACTGCTCAGTCTTTTATCCATCTTGTTCTGTCTTCCCTAAGGCAATTCTTGCTGAGACCTCTGAGTCCTGTGGATAAGCACCTTTCACCTGAGAATGTTTAATGTTCTTGGGGTCTGTGCTTAATCTCCCTTCACACAACATTGCTCAGTGTCATCTGAGTCCTGTGGTGAGTGCCCCTCTCACACAGGTACACATTTTTTCCCTGAATATTGTTATGGAGTGCCCTTAACCCTCCAGTACCATATACCCTCTATGTTCTCTCATCCAGTAGTGCTCAGTATTCTTCTGTACCTCTGAGTGAGCACCATCATCCAGCAGTCCTCATTCTCATCTGGACCATATGCCAAGTTTTCCTGTCTTTTTTTCTGCCTCATCTGGCTACTGTGTGTGAGCATATAGAGCCTAACCTTCTCTGATGCTTGGTCTTCTCTGGTTTCTACCTTAAACTCACATTCTCCAACATTGCTCAGGATCTTCTGAGTCCTGTGATGAGAACCCCTTGAGCACAGTTGCTCATTTTCCCTTAATACAATTACCCATAACTTCCTACCTTCTGTTCTCAGTTCTTTCTTCATCATCTGATTAGTGCCCCCTTGACCACCACTATGCAGGATCTTCTGGGTCCTCTGCATTTGTGCCACTTACCCACCAGGGCTCAGTCTCCTCTGGGTCTGTGGATGAGTGCCTTCACCTAGCAAAGTCGAGGATCCTCCCTGTCCTATGCAAGACCCAGTTGTTCTTCGTTGCAATTTGTCCTGTCACCTGATGGTGAGTACCACCCTCTCTCTAGTGTTACTTCTTTATGAAAATATTGTTAGGGTCTTCTTCTAGTTCCTTGGGCACCCTTGATCTTTGTGGTTCAGTGAGTCTTTCCTGTCTTGCCTGTCCCTGGTGGAGCTGGATGGGGGATTGACTCTGGGCTTCTGTTTAAGTTCTGTCCTGCTTTCTTCATGTGTGGGGCAGGAGTGCTTCTAAATCCATGGTGCACTTCATGACCCAACTTGTGGTGGTTCATGGAGACAATGGCTCCCCAGGCTATCCTCTCACTTAGTGGATAGGTCTGAGTCTGCTGACAGGCAGGGTGTCTTTCCTAGTTCTGCCAGATCTGGTTGTGCTGAGATTCAGAAGCCCTGAAGTAGAGATTTCCTGCACACACAACTGACACTCCCTATGAATAGTCTGCCTTCTTCCCAGAGCCTTCCCTTGGAAAGGCTTGGAGAAGGCTCTTTGTTCTCCTGTAGACCCTCTTGTGGTCCTTCAAGAGCTCTCATTCAAGGGGATGAGAGCCACTGTCCTTTTGGCCTGCCTCCTCATTCTCCTGGACTCTTTCCCATAGTGGTCAGCTTCTCCCTGCAGATATTTCTGGGTGTTCAGTGTGTTTTCTCCTTTCCAATGTTTAGTTACAGTGTTTTGGGGTCATTCACATGTTGTGCTCTGACCCAGTGGGAGAAGCAGCACTGAGGAGAGCTACAGATACCCAGACCAAGCACATGTGTTGGGAAACGTTGTGATTTGTCTGCATGGAGGAATTTCTTAGTTTCTGAGCCCCTCCCTCTGCTGCTCCATGCCCCATAGTCATACTGGAACTTCAGAGGCCCCCAGGTTTCCTCACCTGAACCTACTGTGTGTGAATGGATGTCAATCACCAGGCTCTCTGAGAACAGTTGCAAACTCCTTATTAACTTCCCTGGTGCAGATAATGTGTGACCTTGGCTTCACTAATTAACTTAAGACACCATCTCTTCATGGTGGATTTCAAGAATCAAGTGCTGATCACCACCTGTTTCCCTGTTGGCTGCACTCCTGAGTCTGTAGTTAGCTGATGGTGTCCATGGACACACCAGGGACAAGGTCAGGATCATAGGAAGTGTTCACTGTTCTCTATTCACAGAGACTTGCCCTGAACAGTCACTGACTTATAGGTCAGTACAGTTCTGCCAAGAATGTTGGTGGATAATGTCATTTATAAATAACATAAAACAAATCAAAGAAACATTTGTTGTATTTAGCTCCATTTTGATGGACAATTGTCTCTTCCTGATTAAATGACTGCTAGATTTGAGTGCAGGAAGCAAATTCTAGGCACACATTCCTGCACTATTAGCCTTTTCTCAATCACTGCTTCAATGGAGTTAATGCAATGAAGAATACACCAGCCCACAGCAGGCAGTGGCTGGTTGTAGAATCCTCATGTGACCTGGGTTAAGCATGGCCAGGAAGGGACCAGAATCAAGCAGTGTCATGTTTTTCTGTGAATGTGATTCAGGTGAGTCCTGATTATGGATGAAAGCCAGACTGGTTGATGGTGGATGTGACTCAGGTGAGTCCTGAGCAGGGGTGATAGCAAGACTGAGTGTAAGTGAATGTGACTCAGGTGAGTCCTGAGCAGAGGTGATAGCAGGACTGTGTTCAGTAATCCTCAGGTTGCAGGTTTGAGATTAGAAGGTCAGAGAATCTTCACTCAGTTCCTCCCTCTGAAGCTCAGAGTCAGCTGACAGGTCCAAGAGCTCAGCCCTGCTCATAGCCAGCACTGACTTCTGTACACAAGTTTCAAGGCACACATGGCACCTAGGGATGTGCAGCAGAAATGGTTTGGTTTGCTGTAAGAATCACTGTCAATATCCCAACTATGGAGCCTACTCCAGCCACTGCATTTCCTGCTCCCCTACAGGGTCCAGGGCTTCTGTCCTCCCCAGGCTTCTCTTACTCTCTTTCCCCTCCCATTGCTCTTCTTCTGTGCCCTTTCTGATGCCTTCCTCTTGAGAAACCCAAATTCTGGTCAGAGCTGGACTTTGACTTTGCTCACCTCCTCTGGACCTGAAGTCAAAGTTTTAGAATATCACACTTGCCTCCATGCAGAGCAATCCACAGGGACTTCAGGATAATTCACTGAATACTGAATGAAAAGGCACAGGTATCCAACCTTGTGAGGCCTGAGGACCAACCCTTGGCAACAAATAGAAACAGGGCCAGAAGGACATATGGCACCCTCTGGGTGGGAAAAAAGTTTTCTTAAAATAAAAATACCACATGCCAGTGAGGAGGAGTTGAAAGGGACATTTGCAAACATACAAGTCCTAGGAGCAAGTGGGAAGAATTTGGAAAGCTCATTGGAAATTGGAGAAGCACATGCCCCAGACCCAAGCTTACCATTCTGAGGTCACTGACATAGAGCAATCAGATGAAGCTCTGCCACTGTATGACATCTAGAAATTGGGAAGCACTTGAAAGGGGAGGAGGAGGTGTTCATGCATAAGGCAAGAGGGCTCCATGAAGTGCAGTACAACACAATCTGGAAATTCTTTTTCAGACCACGGAGGAAGTGCTCCAGTGGTGAAGAGTGAAGATGAAGCAGCAGAGAAACTGGATGCAGTGCAGGCCCACAGTTCAACTACAGAGAACAACTTGGGAGCTGTAGCAGGTGCTGTGGAATGGACTCTGCTGAAGCAACCATGGCCCTGCACATGTGTGGTTCTGCAGTTTGACCATGGATTTGTGTGCATTTATGTACAGGTAAGTGGTAGTGGAAGACTTTGGCATTCCTATACTGGGTCTCTGGGGAACGTTTGCTTGTATGCTGCACAGTAGGCAGTAGTCATCCATAAAGTGGTTTGCTCTGCTTGACTGTTTACCTCTTCCTGGAGAGCACTGCATTGCTTTCTGCCAGTCCCTGTTGCACTCTCCCAGCAACCCTGGAACTTCCTCTGAAAGGTCCAATCCCTCAGCCCTGCCCAGTCCAGGCCTGTGTGCCAACTCCAAAGGGAAATAGCAACAGAGCTGGCACCATCACCCCTGAGGCCAGACTGTGTCCCCTCTGAGATGCAGGACTGGCCTCCTCCTGAAGACAAACCCAAGCAGTGGGATTCAGCCTCCTTTGGGGTGTTCTGCTTCTCCAGGGGGAGCCAAGCTGTGGAGGTTGGGTGGAGAGGTGGGAAAAGAGCACATGGTGGTGTGGGGCAGGAAGTGAATTGTGCAGGGACAGGAGCATCCATGTGAGCTCCCACCTGAAAGTGTAAGGGAAGGAGGGGCTCCCACATCCATCCTGCTGGGGAGCCAGGAGGGCAGAGTTTTAATTGCTGAGAGAATTTATTCTGCCCTGAGTATTGCACAATACTCCACACACCTGGAGTCATGGAACATCTGCCTTAAGTCTGTAAGGGAGTATTGATCATCTCAGTTTCCAAATGGCAGAGGACACTCAGGGAATTGATGTCTCTTGGTGAGTGGTACCTAAGCAATGAGGTGCAGACCAGGTACCATAACTCAGGTTTATCTGTCAGGGGACCACAATCTGCCTGGTATACCATCCTCCAGGGGATGCAGATAGGAGGTGGTCGGTGAGGTCTGAGCATGTCCTATGGCCTGCAACATTGCTCTTCCTGGCTAGTGAGATGAGAGGCATGGTCTACGAAATCATTGTCCTAGAAGCCCCTTGGGGTAGTGGGCTCATTCAGAGACTTGGATATTCCTAACTTTAACTCCAGGAGCACAGATAAACTGGTATATACAAAGGAGAGGAGGCCCAAGGCCAGAGGTCAGTTGCAGACCTCATCCAGGGCTGAGTCTAGCCTTGACAAGTTTAGGCCAACACCTAGATAAGGACCAGGGCAACCCCATCTAGAGTCAACCAGCAGAGTTCAGGTGACACCTGTGTCAGGGGCAAGGCCAGGTGTGTGAGGCAGGTTGAGGTTGGTTCTTCTGTGGACGCACCTCCCCAACAGGAGGTCTGGCATCATCCTGGGCCCTGATGCTGGCTCTTGGTATATCCATCTATTGATATTTAAAGACATGCATGCATTTGTTGATTTGAGGTATGGTGTGCTGATCCCAGGGTTTCTCTGCTGGCTTTTTTTTTTTTAATTTAAAAATAGGGTCTCACTAAGTGGCAGGCAGTCCTCAACATGGGATCCTGGAAACACAGACTCCTGGTAGCTGGCATTACTGACATGGCCACTGCACAATGCTCTGTGGATGTTGTAACCCATTGACCACACTCAGGGAAAGATTCATGCACATGGCGGGGTGAGGTTTGAGGTCTCTTGTGTAGTGTGCCCTGCTGGCAGGTTCTGGATCTTCTGAGTCTCTGAAAGACAGTGGGACATGAAGCATTTTTTGTCTTTGGCTGGGAATGTGACTACAGATTTTGCTCCTGCCTAAATCTGAAGCAGTTTGTCCAGTTCATAGTTGAAATGGACAGAATGATGGGGACCATAACTGGAGAAAAATATCTGACCCTGATGGTTTGAAGAATGACACTGACTTGAGGCATTCCCACCCTGGCAGGGAGAAAAAGGTTGTAGTGAAAGTTCAATAGAAATATATGCATCCCTTCAGGTGCAAAGCAGTGTGAATATTTTTGGTAAACCTAGATGGCAGGAGTACCTGGAACTCCCTGAAATTGACCTGTCTCAGCACTGCCAAGTTAGTGAGGTCAAGTCCTTGTCCAGGTTGGTTATAGGTGGAGTTGAGAATCTGCATATGCCTTTCTGTTTAGCATTGGCAGTGGAATATGTGAGGTGTTGCTGCTTCCTTTGACCTCCATCTCTCTTCTTTCAAGCCACAGAGATGCCCCATGGTTCATGGTGCTTTTCTTGGGAGAGTTGCATGAAGGACATTGGTTCTTCATGCCTTATCTTCTCCACCTTCCCCAATGTTTTCATGGCAATGGTTGCTGTTTTGTAATCCTTTCCAATGGTCCTCAGTGTGAGGTAGAAGCTAGTGTCACCTGATCACTATGCTGATGCCTCATTGACCTCACAGGTGTGCAACCTGGGAGCCTGATGCCATCACAGACAGAATTCCAGCTAGAACTGCAGGAGTCACATGATTGAAGGGGTAGATGAGGAAGAGATATGGGAGCTCTCAGCTCCACCTTTAGAGAAAGTGTCTGGGGTTGGGACTACACCCAGGTGTATGTACCCTGGTGTGGATGAGGAGAGGGAAGGGCCCAGATAGTAAATCCCTGGATGCACACAGGTTGGGGAGGGTAGGGAGTGAAAGGCATGTCTGAAAAATTGCTGTAACTCCAAGGGAAGTCCCATGAAGTGAAAGGGGATCTTGGGCATTTGGACAAAGAGAGACTGCAGTCAGGGTACCTGGAGTCTGTGATGGGTAAGAGGGCAGGTGCTGACCAGGGCCACTATCCACTGCAAGCACAACCTGCTGCACCACCAGGCACAACCTAGACACATGCTACAGAATTCCAGGTTATGATCAGTTGAATAACCACTCCTCTGAGCCTGTTTTGGTGCTCACCTTGTCTGAAAGCATTTTTTCTCCTGAATCCTACAGTCTGTCACTTCCTCTTTGAGCAGGGACACATTTAGACCAAAGGACATGACATGTCCATCCAGGCAAAATGGTCCCAGATTATTTGGTGGACAATCAGCAATGTCTTTGAAAACAGTTGCTCAGGAGGGAGAAATTTTGAGAGTAAGGCTATCTCGGTGCCAACACTACCAAACCAGGTGCTACCCAGACTCCCAAGCAGGTTCCCCCATTGCTCCCTATGGAAAACTCTAGGCAACTCTCTCTGCTGGCTCTTTACAGTCCCCAATTCTGAGTGTCCTTGAGGGGATATGCATACCAACCCCACTTAAAGGGCCAGATGACAGGGAGCCCCACACTCCTCAAGACTGCAGAATGGACTAGAAGGAAGGTGGTGACAAGGTCTGATTAAAATGAAAGAATTTCAAAGAAACTCCAAATTGCTTTTTTGTCCATGCTTGACATTTGTTGCCAAGGCCCCATCTCCCTGCAGGAAACCATCCCATGCCCAGGAGAAAAGTTTGGGATGACTACAGCTTGGCCCATGAAGGAAGAAAGGCAGTGCTGGGGGCACAGATATGCTCCTTACAGGCCCCTGGGAATCTCCCTGCCTGCCTCCTTCTTCTGGTCATGTGCATAGCAGTGCTGTTGTGGACAATGTTGGCAGGACAGTTTCTTCCTCGCTTTGACCAAATTGTAATTAAATTCATTTTTATCTAATTTCTGATGCTGGCAAGGCCCTACTCCTGTCAGTAAAGACTCCAGATTCTTTGGCCCCAGGAAGAGAGAAGATCCTCTCCAGGGCCTACTTCCCTGTGGGGACTCCAATGGGTCCCCAACCTGCTGACCCTCAGCTCCTCACTGAGGAATTGCTCATGTCCTGTTCACAGTCAATGGCCATCAGCAGCCTGGGACAGGGAATCCCTGGAGCAAAATTTTCAGAGTCTGCAACTTTGCCAGTCCACTTTTTCTCCCTCTGTTGACTTCTATGTAGAAAACAGAGGTGAACTCTAAAATAGAGAAAGAGGATCTGCTGATTTCAAATGACCTTTTGAAAATGGAGAGAGTAATCTCTTGTGCAAGATCTTTCCAAACTAAATCTGAATTTCCCACCTCAACTTTACCAAGTCTGTTAGGTTGCAACTATTAAGATATTTTAATTGGGTTTTACCATATATTTCTTTAACGACTGATAAGTTGTCACCTTTTTTTCAGCTGTTGAGAAAACAAAATAATCCCACCAGTTTTTTGCAGTTAACTGCTTCACTCACTGCAGCTCTTCAGCATGTTAATGAGAAGTTATTCACATTTATTATAGTTAGACTCCCCACACTCAATGTTCTTTTATCTCTAATAATCTTTACAGGAAAGCCTTATGCCTTTACTGCAGTTGTTACCATTTATTATAAAATCTTGTATGTAATAGAATGGTCATATTCTTCTCACTTTTCAGGAAAAAATGTTCTCCCTTATGATGATATACATGTTCAATTGATCTCAGGTAGTGGTCATCATATTTTATCTCGTACAAAAACAGATATTCATGTACTTTATCTTACTTATAGAAAGATGTAACATTTACAGTATTTACAACTTTCTTCAAATCCTCAAGCTTTTTTAGCTAAATTTTTAGATCCTATTGCTTTTTATGTACCTCAGGATGAACACCTTTCCTTGTGTCAAGTCTCTCATGCTCCTTCTATAATCTCCTCCATTCCATTTTCCAGTGGGATTACTGTCTATACTGATGGAGGAAAACAACAGGATTATTATCTATATTCACTGACAAAAATGGACTGATTATTACACATTGCCTCAAGATTCACCTCAGTGAGCAATCAGCTGCAATAATTTTGGCTCTTTATATGTATCCCACAACACTAAATAACATTACAGATTCTCAGTATATAGCCAAATTGATACCTCATATTTTCTCTTGCAGTTTGGTCACTTCGTTTGGACTCTAATTTGTTTTCCCTGTTTATTACTATTCAATTTCTTTTACAGGATTATACAGCTCCAGTATTCTTTCTCATATATGTAGCCACACTAAGATTTCTGGACAACTCACTCATGCTGATGCTGCTATAAAATCCCTTTTTCCTCTCTTTTCAGATGCCATGGTATCACACATTTTTTTCATCAAATTGTTCACTTTTTAATGAAATATTTTTCCATTTCCTCTCAAAAGATCCATATCATTGTTAATAATTGCTCTCATTTCAAACTCTTTTGTTTACCCAATTGGGAAGCTGTAAACCCTCGAGGTTTATATTATAATGCTCTTTGGCAGATAAATGTAATTCATTTTTCTCCTTTTAATGCCTATTTCTTTTTACATGTTAAAACAGACAAATCCCTAGGTCTTAAATATGCCAGTGCTCATTGTTCAGAGAAGGTCTTAGCCTGTATCTCTTACGTGCTCCTTTGCACCATGGGCAAACCTCATTGTTTAAAAACTGAGAATGCTCCTACTTATACTTCTAGTACCTTTGCTAAGTTTTGTTATCAATGGAATATAATTCTATCCTGTGGAATTCCTCAAAATCTTGCTGGGCAGGCTTTAGTTCAGCATGCACATTGCACACTTAAAATGTGCCTTTTCAAAGAAAACAAAAAGGGAACATAGACTTGCTCATGTTAATAATGCTCTCAGTATTGCCTTGTTCACAAGAAATGCTCCTAATGCACAGTATGAAGATAATACACATTGTTGGTCCTCTGTCTTGGACAGGTACTCTTCTCTTCAGGAACCCCTACCAAGTTCCACCATATCCAATATGGCAGGACCCTGTAACTTTAATTACATGGGGAAGGGAATAAGTTGCTGTTATTATTCCTATTGTTATTATTGCCATTATAGGTCATGTCTGTTATTATTCCTGATATTATTATTGCTGTTATAGGTCCTGTCTGGATTCATGCCAGATGTGTGAGATCCATCCATCATTATGAGTTGACAGCAAGGACTTGTCAATCTCATTCCCAAATTCTATTTGATCCTGTAGGAAGAGGAACCTAATTTAAAGAAAAAACATCCAAGAAGAACAAGAGGCCCAAGAAAACCTCAGGCTTCTAACCATCTAGTGACTTTGGGGGATACAAAGATTTTAACAACTTCTGCTCAATATTTACTAGCCCAGATAGATTTAGAATGTACCCTGGAAAATTTGGTTACAGTTTTGTTTACCAAACATACCCAGAATTCCACAACTATGCTGACTATTATTGTGTTATTTCTGTGTTATTGTATCCTTGTTGGTGGTGCCACAGAACTTAGCAAAAATTGTTAATTCTTTTGAAGTTTGTATCATCAATCTATTCTTTTTTTTTAGTATTGTAAACAAGAGGGATACTTGTTGTTTCTCTATTTGTACATGGAGTCAAGGCATACCATTTGTGTGATCATAAATATACATAGGGCAAGGTGGTTTGATTCATTCTGTTATTTTCTCCTTTCCCCCCCACCCTTCCCACCCCTCTTTTCCCTCTATACAGTTCTCCTTCCTTCATTCTTACCAGCCTCCTTACCCCTAACAGTAAACTTAATCCTAACACTAATGCTAACCCCCCACCCCCCTTTATATGTCCTCATCCGCTTATCAGTGAGATCATTCATCCTTTAGTTTTATGAGATTAGCTTATCTCACTTAGCACGATATTCTCCAATTTTATCCATTTGCCTGCAAATGCCATAATTTTATCATTCTTCATGGCAGAGTAATATTCCATTGTATATATATGCCACAGTTTTATTATCCATTCATAAACTGAAGGGCATCTAGGTTGGTTCTATAATCTGGCTATGGTGAATTGAGCAGCAATGAACATTGATGTGGCTGTATCTCTGTAGTATGCTGATTTTAAGTCCTTTGGGTATAGGCCAAGGAATTGGATAGCTGGGTCAAATGGTGGTTCCATTCCAAGCTTTCTGAGGAATCTCCATACTGCTTTCCAGAGTGGCTGCACTAAATTGCAACCCCACCAGCAATGTATGAGTGTACCTTTTTCCCCACATCCTCACCAACACCTATTGTTGTTTGTGTTCTTGATAATCCCCATTCTAATTGGGGTGGGATGAAATCTTAGGGTAGTTTTGATTTGCATTTCTCTTATTACTAGACATGTTGAACATTTTTTCATATATCTGTTGATTGCTTGTATATCTTATTCTGTGAAGTGTCTGTTCATTTTCTTAGTCCATTTGTTGATTGGATTATTTGTACTCTTGGTGTGGAGTTTTTTGAGTTCTTTATAGATCCTGCAAATCAGTGCTCTATCTTAAGTATGAGTGGCAAAGATATTCTCCCACTCTGTAGGCTCTCTGTTCACATTGCTGATAGTTTCCTTGGCTGAGAGAAAGGTTTTAGTTTGAATCTATCCCACTTGTAAATTCTTGCTTTTATTTCTTGTGCTATGAGAGTCCTGTTAAGGAAGTCTGATCCTAAGCCAACAAGTAGAAGGTTTGGACCTACCTTTTCTTCTATAAGACGCAGGGTCTCTTGTCTGATTCTGAGGTCCTTGATCCATTTTGAGTTGAGTTTTGTGCAGGGTGAGAGATAGGGATTTTATTTCATTCTGTTGTGTATGGTTTTCCAGTTTTCCAAACACCGTTTGTTGAAGATGCTATCTTTTCTCCATTACATATTTTTGGCCCCTTTGTCCAGTATGAAAAAAATTGTATTTATTTGGATTTTTGTCCATGTCCTCTATTCTGTACCATTAATCTACCTATTTTGGTACCAATACCATGCCATTTTTGTTACTATTGCTTTGAAATAGAGTTGAGGATCTGGTATTGTGATACACCCTGCTTCACTCTTTCTACTGAGGAGTTATTTAACTTTTCTGGGTTTTTTATTCTTCCGGAAGAATTTCATAATTTCTTGTTCTCTTTCTGTAAGGTACATTGGGATTTTAATTGGAATTGCATTGAATCTGTATAGCACTTTAGGTAGTATGGCCATTTTGACAATATTAATTCTTCCTATCCAAGAACATGGGAGATCTTTCCATCTTCTAAGGTTTTCTTTAATTTCTTTCTTTAGTGTTCTGTAGTTCTCAGTGTAGAGGTCTTTCACCTCTTTTGTGAGATTGATTCCCAAGTATTTTATTTTTTTTTTGATGCTATTGTGAATGGGGTAGTTTTCCTAATTTCTCTTTCTGAAGATTCATCACTTATGTATAAAAATGCATTGGTTTTATGAGCTTTGATCTTGTAGCTTGCTACTTTACTGAATTTACTTATGAGTTAAAAAAGCTTTCTGGTGGAATTTCCAGGTTTCTTTAAACATATAATCATGTCATCAGTGAACAGAGATAGTTTGAGTTCTTCTTTTCCAATTCATATCCCTTTAATTTCTTTGGTTTGTCTAATTTCTCTGGCTAGAGTCTCAAGGACGATGTTGAATAGAAGTGGTGAAAGAGGGCATCCCTGCCTTGTTCCAATTTTTAGGGCGAATGACTTCAGTTTTTCACCATTTAGAGTGATATTGGACATGGGTTGAGCATAGATGGCCTTTACAATGTTAAGGAATGTTCCCACTATCCCTATTTTCTCTAGTGTTTTGAGCATGAAGGTATGCTGTATTTTATCAAATGCTTTCTCTGTATATATTGAAATAATCATGTGATTCTTAACTTTAAGTCTGTTAATATGGTGAATGACATTTATTGATTTCTGGATGTTGAACCAAACTTGCATCCCTGGGATAAATCCCACTTGATCATGGTGCACTATCTTTTTAATACATTTTTGTATGCAATTTGCTAAAATTTTGTTGAGAATTTTTGTGTCAATGTTCATTAAGGTATTGGTCTGAAATTTTCTTTCCTCAATGTGTCTCTGTTTGGTTTAGGTATCAGGGTGATATTGGTTTCATAGAACGAGTTTGGGAGGGTTCCCTCCTCTTCTATTTCATGGAATACTTTGAGAATATTAGAATTAGTTCTTTAATGTTTTGTAGAACTCAGCTGAGAACCCATCTGGTCCTGGACTTCTCTTTGTTGGTAGACTTTTGATGACCTTATATTCCGTTGCTTGAAATTGTTTATTTAAGTTGTGTATGTCCTCCTCGTTCAGTTTAAGTAGTTCATGTGTCTCTAGAAACTTGTTGATTTCTTCGAGGTTTTCTGTTTTTTGGAGTATAGATTTTCAAAATAGCTTCTAATTATGTTTTGTATTTCACTCGTGTCTGTTATGATATTTCCTTGTTCTTTCCAAATTTTAGTAATTTGCAAATTTAGTGGTGAAAGAGGTGTGCTAAATCGCCTAGTATTATAGTGTTGTGGTCTATTTGATTTCTGGAATTGAGAAGGATTTGTTTGATGTACATGGATGAGCCAATGTCCAGGGCATAGATATTTATGATTGTTATGTCTTGCTGATTTATGCTTCCCTTAGGCAGTATGTAATGTCCTTCTTTATTCCTTTTGACTAGTTTTGGCTTGAAGTCCACATTATCTGAATTTTTGTTTTTTTCTCCCTCTTTCTATTTGTTACTGTGGCTAAGGGCTTATCAATTTTGTTTATTTTTTCAAAGAACCAACTATTTATTTTTTAATTTTTCCAATTGTTTCTTTTGTTTCAATTTTGTTGATTTCGGCTCTGATTTTAACTATTTCCTGTCTTCTACTACATTTGGTATTGGTCTGCTCTTCTTTTTCTAGGGCTTTGAGCTTTAGTGTTCAGTCATTTATTTGTTGATTTCTACTTCTTTTGTTGAAGGCGCCCCATGAAATGAATCTTCCTCCTATTACTGCTTTCATAGTGTCCCAGAGATTTTGATATGATATGTCTTTGTTCTCATTTACTTCTAAGAATTCTTTTTTATTTCCCTCCTGATGTCTTCTGTTATCCATTCATCATATAATAGTGTTTTATTTAATCTCCAGGTATTGGAGAAGTTTCTGTTTTTTATTCTGTCATTTATTTCTAATTTCAGTCCATTATGGTCTGATAGAGTACAAGGTAGTGTCTCTATCTTCTTGTACTTGCTAACAGTAACTTTGTGGCATAAAATATGATCTATGTTAGAGAAGGATCCATGTGCTACTGAGAAGAATGTGTATTCGTTCCTTGTTGGATGGTATATTCTATATATGTCAGTTAAGTCTAAATTGTTGATTGTTTAATGAGATCTATGGTTTCTTTATTCAATTTTTTGTTGGAAGATCTATCCAGTGGTGAGAAAGGTGTGTTAAAATCGCCTAGTACTATTGTGTTGTGGTTTATTTGATTTCTCGAATTGAGAAGGATTTGTTTGATGTACATGGAAGAGCCAATGTTCGGGGCATAGATGTTTATGATTGTTATGTCTTGCTGATTTATGCTTCACTTAAGCAGTATGTAATGTCCTTCTGTATCTCTTCTGACTAGTTTTGGCTTGAAGTCCGCATAATCTGAAATGAGAATGGATACTCCAGCTTTTTTGCTGTGTTCATGAGCTGGTATGTTTTTTTCCATCCTTTCACCTTTAGTCTATGGGTATCTCTTTCTATGAGATGAGTCTCTTGCAGGCAGCATATTGTTGGATTTTTCTTTTTAGTCCAATCTGCCAGTCTATGTCTTTTGATTCATGAGTTCAGATCATTAACATTCAGGGTTATTATTGTGATATGATTTGTATTCCCAGTCATTTGACTCATATTTGTTTTTTGACATGATTTTTTTCTCCTTTATTTGGCTATTACTTTAGGCTAGTTCCTCCCATTGCTGATGTGCATTGCTGTTTTTCATCTCTTCCTCATGGAATATTTTGCTGAGATTGTTCTGTAATTCGGCTTTCTTTTTGTAAATTCCTTTAGTTTTTGTTTATCATGGAAGGATCTTATTTCATCATCAAATCTGAAAGGAAGTTTTGCTGGGTGTAAGATTCTTGTTTGGCATCGTTTTCTTTCAGGGCTTGGTAAATGTTGTTCCAGGCCCTTCTAGCTTTTAGGGTCTGGATTGAAAAATCTGCTGATATTTTTATAGGTTTCCCCCTGAATGAAAATTGATTCTTTTGCAACCTTTAAAACTCTCTATTTTGTATGTTAGATATTTTCATAATAATGTGCCTTTGTGTGGGTTTGTTGTAATTTTGTATATTTGGAGTCCTATAAGTCTCTTGTACATTGTTTTCCATTTCATTCTTCAGTTTTGGGATATTTTCTGATATTATTTAATTGACAAGATTGTTCATTCCTCTGGTTTGTTTCTCTAAGCCTTCCTCAATCCCAATAATTCTTAAATTTGGCCTTTCATGATATCCCATAATTCTTGTAGTTTCCTTTTATGATTTCTTACCATTTTCTCTGTTTGGTCATCTTTGTTTTCAAGATAAAATATTTTGTTTTCTGAAGTTCTGTCTTCCAGGTGTTCTATCCTATTGGTTCTGCTTTCTATGGAGTTTTTAACTTGGTTTATTGATGCCTTCATTTCAAGAATTTCTGTTTTTTTTTTCAGTATCTCTAACTCTCTATTGAAATGATCTCTTGCTTCCCGTAATTGATCTTTTAACTGTTGATTGGTGCAATCTTTTAATGCCTGCATTTGCTCTTTCATCTCCTCCTTCAATGCCTGCATTTGCTCTTTCATCTCCTCATTTGCTTCCCTGATTGTTTTAATTATGTACCTTCTGAACTCCCTTTCTGACATTTCTTCTTCTGTGCTGTCATTGTGTTTTATTGATGTAGTATCTCAGTTTGGGACATTTACTTCCCTTGTTTTCTCATATTGGTCAGATGTCAGGGGGACCCTGAGATATTGTAGATTTTCTCTATTGGCTTATAGTGTCCTTGTATATTTCCAGTGTATCGCCCCCCAGCCTTCAGTAGCCTGAAGTTTTGGAGAAACTTGATAATGCAGTGCTTCCAAAGAAAGCTGCCCCTAGCTCGCTACTGGTTCCAGGGCTTGGCACAAGCACTGTGCACAAAGGCTCTTACTGGGGGGCCTGCTTTGAGAAGCTTGCAGTGTGGGAGGAGCCCACTGCCAGAGTGGCTACCTGGGGAAGAGGCTAGCTGCCTGGCCCTGCTCTGATAAGCTGCCCCTATCCATGCCTGCTGCCCTGGCTGAGCTTCACCCAGTTGGGGAGACTCACCCCATGGCTCTATTTTAGTCCAGGTCTCTCAATACCTCCTCTTTTTGAAACTTTGGTTCTTGAGCGACTGGAGGTGCAGTCACCCTCTAGTCCACCATCTTGGATCCATCAATGTATTCTTGATAATACAGTGGCTATTGATTATTTTCTCATGTAACAACATAAGGGATATCATGATTTAATAATACGTGTTGTTTACATTTAACTAATAATAAAAACCCCACTTAAAGGGAATTGATCTTCTTAAGGACATTATAAAAAAGGTGCAACAAGATGATGGAAGAAGGTATTTATTATATTGGATAACCTCATGGCTACCAAATTTTACATAGATCAATGAGTTTTTCATTGGTGAATGTTTATTGATATATAACTTATAGTACTGTACTTTTTCTTTTTTGCCAATGTTTGCCTTGCTTTCTCCCTCCACTTTCCTTGAACAGAAGACTAGTCATGCCTATTCTAAAAGCCATACGAAACAAGAAAGGGGAGTTGCAAGGAGTTCAGATCAGTCAATGTACAGAGGAGCAAATGTCCTTTCAGTTGAGCAAATGCCTCAGGACACAATAGGTGCTCTGTTTGAATGACTTAGAAATCCTCTGCAACTCCTCAGTCCTTGAGACCTGTGGACATTATCTTATTATAA
Source organism: Sciurus carolinensis (assembly GCF_902686445.1). Lineage (NCBI taxonomy): Eukaryota > Metazoa > Chordata > Mammalia > Rodentia > Sciuridae > Sciurus > Sciurus carolinensis. The sequence goes on from NW_025920465.1 coordinate 36,718, forward strand.
TAAACTTTGGTCCTATTGGACTCTGAGAAACAAGCAGTTTTTGTGATCTGGACATGAACAAAGATAACTCTACTATGTAACCAATTGTAACTTGATATGACCATGGAATAGATAGTAAACGGGACTGGCTTTCCCATGAGAGCCACTTCTTGCTCTTCACAATCCTGTGTGCTTTCCTCTTTATTAGATCTCCCCTTAACACTTATAACTGGACCCCAATTAACCTTTACACACCACCCTGCACAAGTCTAAGCAGGAAAGGAAAATTGGGAAAATTGAGACCTGATGACAGCAGCCAAGTGGAGCAGATGGATTAGGAACTATATCTGACCCTAGTCTCACCTTTCCACCCTTCTCACTGTGATAGAAAGGAGACAAGGATTAAATGCAGCACAAAGAAGCCCTGTTATTTGAGAACATATTGAGGGCCCATAAGGAGCAGTGGCTAACAGAGTCCAGTAATGCCTTTTGCAAAACCGTGGTGTCCTGAAGATATATAAATATGACTGGACATGGGTAGAGGCTATTATTATTTTCTGTTTCAAGCCACATGGTTTTATTCAGTCTAGCAAGAATATATGAAAACCTATAGAAAAATAAGCAATGCATATGAAGAATTGAGCACTCACTTTGACACAGTCTTTCACAATAGCACCATCTTACCTATGATGACAGATTAATTTTATTGATATAGATGGGAACACTGAGGCTAACAGTGCCAAAGTATATTTCCCAAGGTCAGGAGCTCAAATCCTGTACTCTGTACCACTAACCATCTCTGATTTTCTCAGAAATGGGATGTGGAGAGTTGTACCAGGGGAGCAGATTGGGACTTGGAGGAATTGGCTCTGTTCTTTCAAATTGCAAAATTTGTGCAAATTAGTGACAGTTAGCAAAAAGTTTTGAGGCAACTGGCTTAGAAATTGGCAAAACACATCAATATATGATAAGCTATAAGAGATCAATAACATCACTGCCTCTAGACAGAATGTCTGGAGACCCCTCTGGGAAAGTTTTATTCCACTACCATCCTGGGGAAGTAAAGCACTATTATTATCTCCATTATTTATTCAAAGAAACAAGGCCAGGAAATTTTAAAATATGCAAACCAACTGTGTTGAATCCAGAAAAAGAATCCAGATCTCCAGTGTTCTGTTCTAAGACATTTCTCCCACCTGGCTATGTTGTCTTTTACAAGACTCATCAGCTTACTATCTTGAGTAGTGTTTAGACTATAGCTGTTATCAAAGAAATAAAAAAGAAAAGAAAAAATATTAGAGAAACCCCTTTATAATGCTGAGAAGTGGAGCTAGCCAGGACTGGAATTTTTCTACCCAAAAGACAAATCCTTAATCTTAATTTTATCCTGCTGAATATTGCTTCAAAAAGTGAACATTTTGTTTAAAAATATAAATATATATGTTTATATATTATATAAGATGTAAATATATATATATATTATATAAAAATGTAGATATATATATATATAGTTCAAGATTATAAGAAAAAGTATTATGGGGTCTTTCTAGCACTTATGCAAACTGAATTATATTGATTTTGGTGATATGTAAGGCATTCTCTTTCTTTTAAAAATTTGTGCATATTGTGATTTTAATCATTCTATATATTCAATTCTGTTTTTAAAAAAGTGAATATTCTGGCCTTCAGGACTCCTGACACGACAGTGATCACCCTCAAGACACTCCATGAAATATAAGAAAAAGTAGACCCAAATCTCCATCATGTTGGCTTAAGACCAGACTTCCTACAAGATTCCCAGAGAGCAAGAAATAAAGCAAAAATCAATAAATGGGATGGATTCAAACTATGAAGATCTTTCTCAGCAAAAACAAGAATGTGAAAAGAGACCCTATGGAATGGAAGAAAATCTTTTCCACAGGCACTTCAGATAGAGCAATAATCTCCAAAATGTATGAAGAACCTAAAAATTTTATAACAAAAGCACAAAGAACTCAATCAATAATGGGGTAAAGGAACTGGACAGACACTTCACAGAAGAAGATATACAGGTGATTAACAAATATATGAAAAAGTCTTCATCATCTCTAGTAATTAGAGAAAATGCAACAATTTTGTCTCACTCCAATTAGAATGGCTATTGTCAAGAACACAAGCAGTATGTGTTGGTGTGGACATGGGGAAAAAGGCACACTCACACATTTCTGGTGAAGTTGCAAATTGGTGCACTCGCTCTGGAAAGCAGTATGGAGATTCCTCAGAAAACTTGGAATGGGCTCACATTTTGACACATTTATACCACTCCACAGTTTATGCCCAAAAGACTTAAGATCAGCATACTACAATGGCACATCCAGAGCAATGTTTATAGCTGCTCTATTCACAACAGCTAGATTGTGTAACCAACCTAGATACCCTTTAATGAATTAAAAAAATGGTGGTATATACATATACAGTGGAATATTACTTAGTTATAGGGGAGAATAAAATTATGGCATTTGCAGGATGGAATTGGAGAATATTATGCTAAGAAAAATAAATCTATAACCCCCAAAAAGGCTGAAAATTTTCTCTGAGAAGTGGATGATAATACATAAGAGGGGGTTTTGGGGGGTAAGAGAATAATGGAGGAACTTTAGATTGTGTAGAGGGAAATGGGATAATAGTGTGTGGGCAAAAGAGAGAAAGTGAACTGAGACAGACATCATTACCCTGTGTACATATATGATTACATGAATGGTGTGAATCTACATAGAAATGAAAAGTTGTACCACACTTGTGTACAAATAAATCAAAATGCAGTCTGTAAAAATAAAATTAAAAACAAAACAAAAAAGTGAACATTCTAAATTTGTACATTTACCTTTAAAAATCATCAGCCATATGCCAGGCAGAGTGGTGCCTGCCTATAATCCCAGAGACTCGAAGGACTGAGACTGGAGAAGAGCAAGTTGAAGACCAGCCTCAGCAACTAAATTAGTCCCTATGAAACCAACTTAGATACTATCTCAAAATTACAATAAAAGGGGCTGGAGATGTAACTCAGGGGTTAATACCCATCGGTTCCATCCTAAGTATCAAAAAATAGGAGGAATATATTCTAAAAGACCATGAGTAGAGGTCTGTTACTCCATGAACACTGATGCATTCTTCTTTTAAAAATGAGCTGTGGTAGTCTCCTACTTTCCAGAATAATAAGTTGAGAATAATAAACTTAGAGAGGAGAGGGTTTGCAAATAAATAATAACATGAAATTACAATGATCACTGAACTTACTAATTTTATCCCACATGTTACAATATAAATCCCAGGTATTCCTGTTTTAGTCCATGAACCATCCAACTCACCTGGAAGCAGAACTGAATGTGCATTCTCAGGCTTGACCTGGACCTACTGAATCAAGTCTGACTTTACCTGAGATCTCCAAGTGATTCCTATGTAAGTTAAAATTTGACAGACACTAAATAATCCCTTCAAGACTGTTAGAAAATTTTTATAAGCATGATAAACATCACTCTCCTGTGTCATTTCTTCCTCTCTGTCTTTATTCCTCTTATGGCATATGAGATAAAAATAAAATTTTTCTAAATAGATTTATAAATTTATTTTTAAGGAAATCATGCAGCTTTCTAAAACATTAATAGAGCCAACTATTTCTACATTGATACATTATGTTTCATCATTCCAGATGTGGAACACCAATAAAAACTTAAATTGTTTAACAAACATACCACTTGTGGTAACTTTGAGAGAATATGTGAATAGTATGTTCACAGAATTGAATACTTAGAAATTTCTGGGCTAAAAATCAAAATCATCTTTATGAAACTATAGGAAAAGCATGAACAATATTAATATTTATATAAGTGACTTTCCTTCAATAAGAAAAATAGATGAATGACTCCTATAGCAATAAACAAGAAAGATGAACAGAAAACTCTCAAAAAATAAAAAGGGAAATAAATGTTTGCAAAAGGGACAAAGAAATTGAGCCCTTCAAAAATAAAAATGAAAGTCATAATGGGCTTCCTTCATGGTATCACTGAATATGATCCAAGAAGTTCACCCAGAAGGGAAATGGCAATCTCAACTTGGCCCTGGCAGGTTCTTGATTTACAAAATAGAAAGGAATTTCAGGGCATATCAGAAGAAGCACAAATATTTATTTAGAAAAACAAGGAAATTATATAGAAATGTAAATAAGAGCCAGATATACACTCAAGTGGAGAAGGGGTGCAGGTATTTGAAACTGAAACTCATTTTAGGGATAATGGACTCATCTTTTTAAAGAAATTTTGTAGATAAGTGAATATGAGAAGTGGCAAGGGGTGGGTGGGTAAGGGATGTCTATTTGTTGAGCTCAACACTTAATCATTGGAGCATGGGGTCCGTTACAGTTGCCTGCTCATCTCAGGGACTCTATGTTGATGTCATCCAGTCAACACATAATGTGTAGAATATACTGATGAGCCTCTAATGATATTTCCCCTTCACTTTATTTATTCTAAAGGAAATATTATGAAAACTAGCAAAATATATAAACATTAATTTGACTCATAATACTCAAAGATTCAAGTTCTTTTAAACAATTTATTTCTGGAGGAGAAAAATCTTGGGTAGTAAAGGTGAGTGTGCTTATAGCAGCTTTTCAGATTTAAAATTGCAGTTTCTTCATTGGTTTCCTTTCTACCTATCATTGTTTATTCTGCCTCTATCTCAAGATGCATGGAATCATGTATTCTTGTACTTATACAATTTCACATGTGAATATACATTTTACAGTAAACTAGTAAAGTGTTTTTTTTAAAGCAGGTGGTGATGAGTCTGATAAGACACTTGTTACCTAACACATTAAGAAATGTCCCTAATAAATTTTCAGGAGGTTCCCTGAGAAAAAATAATCCCCAATATCATTAGAAGTACAAGTTAAAATATGAATGTGTCCATCAAGGGAATATTGTGCATCTTCCATGTGCAAACAAAGGTCCACATTCCCATCCTTAGGGGTGTTACTTACACCTGGACCTGTGAGACTCTCCTGATAAGAACATTCCCCTCCAGATGCCTCAGTGTTTCACTCTTAGATCCCTGCCAATATCTAATTCCAGTCCTTACCATCAGCACAACCCTGAAACTGCTGAACAGAAACTCTAGGCATATAGCTAGCAGGCTATGGTTTACTAGGTCCTCCAGGTGAATCCACAGCAACTCAAGCTTGATCACCATTGGTGGAAAGAAATTGCTTTCATTCTAAATTTTCAGGAAGTGTTTATCAGACACTTTTTCCATCCCTGGTGCCAGGCAAGAGAAAAAAATTACAGTAATTATATGACAAGCAATAATACTTTCTGGAACATATGAGGAGGAATCTTGAGACTTGAGGAACCAGGAAAAATGTTCCAGGAAAGTAATTTCTAAAGTGAGACCTGTAGAACAAATAAGAGAGAATCAACATCTGGAAAAAAGTGTGTTTCTGGTGAAGGAAATGCCACATGAAAGCAGAGTTTGAATTTTAACATACACATCAGAGTATGAAGGATTTTAAACAGGGGATTACCCAATACAAAACATCTTTAGAAGCATCATTCAGACAATGCACTGGGTTGTGGCTAGGCATGAGTGGAAACCAGAAGAGCTCCTAGGAGGTGATTGCTGTAGTTTAATTAAAAAATTACAGTGGCAGCATGGATAGCAGAGAAGCAGCAGCTTAGGGAGTTGTTTAGGAGATAGTGTGACTTTGATCTGCAACGTTCTGCAAAACCTCTCAAAGCTCCCTTGTACAACAATGTTCAAGGGCAGGGGTTTTAGGAAGTGGTTGGATTATGAGGGCTCTCATCTCACAAATGGATTAATTCATTGATGGATCCATAGCAGAAAAAAGTTTTTGGAGAACTGGAAACTGAAAGATATGGGGCCAGAAGGCAGTAGGTCCTTGGAGGTCTGTCCCTGAGGACTATCTATTTATCTCTCTCTTCTCCCCATATCTATCTCTCTCCTCTCCCTCATCTTCCTTTCAACTATGAAGTGATCAGATTTGCATCACTTCATACTCCCCACCATGATGTTCTGCCTCTTAGAAGCAAAGAGTAATGGGGCCAAGTCATAAGCCAAATTAAATCTTCCTAGTTTTTAGTTGATTCTTCAGATAATTTTCCAGAGTAATGGGTATCTGGATAACATAGGACCCATAACTAAGAAAGGACATTGTTGAGGGTGCAATCTATTTTCCAGTTAGAAGAAGGCATTTCATTTCTCTACAGAAAGATCACAGGTGGAAAGAATAAAATAAATAGATGGTGTGCAGAAGACCCTACTTCAATTTTGACTCCATTAAAGTTTATGTGTCTTTCGGATATCCACACATAGAAGGGATCATTAAATATGTGGATGTTGAATATAGAGCAGAACAAAGCAAAGAAAGAACTTCAAGCTGTCATCAACAGCAGAATGTCAAAAAGTTAAAGGTTGAAATATGACCTTTATATTTCATGATAAAAGTGTCCTTAGAGACTTTAAGAGAGAAGTTTTGGTGGGAACATGGCCAGCCCCTGAATGCTAGGGGAACAAGGGTGTGGCAGAGATGGGAGAAATGGCTTTGGGAAGAGGCAACTTGCCAAGGTGAGGCAGAAGATGGCAAGAAGGGTACAGGTGTGAAGGAAGTCTGTATTCTAAAGAAAGGTGCACCCAGAAGAAGGGTTTTGTTGAATTATTTCACTGAAGTTTGAGTTTTTGAAATTCATCCATGCTTTTGCATCAATCAATAATTCATTCCTTCATATTGCTGAAAAATACTCTACCATATGAACATACTATGACTTCTTATTCAACCTCCAATTAATAGATATTTATATTTTTTTGAGTGTTTGGCTGTTGTGCACATTTAGAGTTTTGTCAAGTATTTTCTCTTTTGGTATATTTTAATTTATTTTTCCATGCTCCATAGATGCCGGGGTCCAGCCCTAGCAGGAGTCCATGGGTTCCACAACGGTAAAAGGGGCGCGGGGAGACAGCGTTGGTGATGGATGGAGAATGAAAGACACAGACTCTAGTTCTGGTGCAACTGATCCCACTTTATTCTGGGGAAGGCTGAGTTTATATACATTTATCTTCAGGCTATAATGACAATCTTGTGGTTAATATTAAAGAAATTTTCAAAGCATAGGCAGAAATTGTTTTTAACAAGGAACAGAAAATTATGAGAAAACAGTAATCTTACAGATTATCCTTACCTATTCACAATTGTTTTAAGAATATCTAATTACCTTGGTGAACTAATACAATATTTACTTCCTTAATATCTAAACTCTATGTGAACTAAGACTATTCTTATTATTCTCATGGTTAAAACAATAGACAAGTAATCTCATGTGACTATCTCTACTAGGTCCATCTGGTTAATATCTGAATTGCTGAGTTAAGGGGTACAGTAGGGCAGTGGTCCCAATTGTAATTGTGTACCAACATTTATTATAGGGGTGACATATTCTTTGTAGAAAGGAAGGAATGTTATGAAACCTTATTCTTATACCTCACCACCACACATGAACAAAACCATCATTACAATTTAACCAGCCTGTTGGAGACAAAGGCAGATCTACAACTATTTTCTCCAGAGGCTTTCAGGGACTCATTGTATGGTTGCAAAATTATTTTTAATTTTGTTAGTGGTAAAGACTCATTGTTTTTCAGATTGTAGGTAATATTTTCTGGAATTTTTGTTGTATTCCCTTCATCCCCTTAAGCAATCCATTCAGACTGAAATGAGAAATGTATTATCAGAGAAAACACCATGCTTCGGAGCAAAATATCCATCAATTCCTTTTAGGATGAGCCTTTGTGATCATCCTCCAGAGGATCTTTGTCAAGCCCTGGATGGAATTCTGGACACCCCCGCATATAGATAGGAGTAAAACTGCTTTTTCACAGAGCCACTTAAATTTTTTTCATACCATGAATTAAACATAGTGGTGCTTAACCAATGAGCCAACTCCCCATCTCTTTATTTTATTTTATTTTTTTTTATTTTGAAACAAGACCTCACTAAATTGCTTAGGGCCTTGCTAAGTTGATGAGGCTGGCATTGAATTTTGGATTCTGCCTCTGCCTCTAACCAGTTAATTTTTATATGAAAGTTAATAATTGTTTTCATCCTATGTTGTTGCAAATTCTTTTTAATGGACAAATACTATTTCATGTGTACATATACAACACTTTCTTTATCCATTCATCAAAATTTCAATCTTTAAATAACTAACAGGATATGGTGTGTACACCTGTAACCCTAGTGGCTTAGGTGACTTAGGCAGGAGATCACAAGTTCAAAATAAGACTCAGCAATTTAGCAAGCCCCTAAGCAGCTCAGCAAGAACCTGCTTCAAAATAAAGTATAAAAGAAGATCTGGGGATTTGTCTTAGTGTTTAATCATCCATGGGTTCACTTCCTCATTCAAAATAAAATAATTTGTTCTAAATTTAGATAAATTTACATATAGAAAATGACAAGAAGTTAAATATGAAACTTAAGTATTACACATTTTAATTCTATACACATAAAAAAATTAGTATAGTAAGTATTCACAAGGGAGTTGCACAAGACCACTAATTTTATAAAATATTTCAAATTTTTATGCATTCTTTTCTTGGTTTATTTCTTCTCAGAAATCATAAATAGCAACTCAAAACTATTATTAAAAAACAAAGAAATAACTTTTCTCTCTAGCAAGACTTAAGTCTTTCCTGTTACAGCATTTACAATTTAGTTGGGGTTTCAGTGGGCATCAATATATAGATACACATGCAAAAGTTAGTTATTAATCCTCTTTGAAATATTTTTTTTCTACTGAGGAAATGAGACTTAATAGAATTAGCCAAGGTAAATGTTAGACGAGAGTAAGTAGTTTGCTTTCAACTTAGGGATGTAGTTGTTTTTATTATTATTACTATTGTTACAGCTACTCTGTAGGAAATGCTGCATGTGATCTCAAAACTTGGTATTGCAAAACATGATTACAAATAAGTAAATCTTTAAATATAATGCCTTGTGAAGCCAAGAAAGCCTAGAAAACTTCATCTGTAGGAATGATAAAAGGAATAAACTGGAAAGTTATTTTCTAAAAGAACATCAATATATTATTTATACTTTTTGCTAAATATATTATATTGTTTGTTGTCTAATTAGCCTGACCCAGATATTTCCCACATTTGCTAATGGCAATATATGGTTTCAATGCAAATTTTTGCTCTAAATTTTACTTTTTCATATAAGGTACAAAATCCCCTATAAGAACACTCACACCATAGACATATTTATTGCTTGCAAAATTTGCTGTTTCCAGAAACTATGCCAATTAATGTTAACAAACACTGTGTTTATATTGCAAACTGAAATAGCTAACTCTTCAATCCCAAGAAATCACCCTTATTGAGTGGATTTCTGTTTATAGACACTGTTCAGAATGTTAGCATGCACAAGATTAACAAAAGTGAAAACTTTATTAACCCTCTGAAATAGGAGTTAAGAGCTCTTTGATTAATTTTTTTTAACTGGAGTAAAATGAGAAAAGTAACCAGTTTGCATTGTTAACTGATCTAAAATTGATCAAATTTGATCCTCAAGATCTACACCTAAATAAACTCTACTGAAAAACTTTTACTTGGATATGTAAATGTGGTTCTTTGTTGTATACTAAAACAGAAAAGAAAGGGTGATATGATTTTGCCACAAATATTTGGCAAACTTGGAGAATTTTCTAAAATTCATTAACTTAAAACCCTTTCTAAATATATTCATTTTATTATATTCATTTTATTTTGCACTAAAGAAATACATTGATCCCCAGTACTGCAAAAAAAAAAAAAGAAATACATTGATTTTACAATTTTGCACTCTTCAATGTAGCTGATGTTTTCCAAGTATGATATTTTTGACCTGTTCATACCTGTTTGTGATTATTTTTTTATCCAACGTATTTTGGTTCTTATGCATTTGCACATGTCCTCATCATTTTTCTTCTCGCTTTTTTCTTTTTTCCTTTTTCTTTTTGATTAAGTTATAAATGGCTCCCAAGTGATTCTGTGCAGGAATTAGCTCATAGTTTTACCTTATGATGCAAAAAAATGATCATTTTATTCCTCAATCATGCCTTAGTTCCTCGCTTGTCACTGTATAGACTAATCACTTTATTACTTTATTGCATGTAGATATTCTCTTTAATTTCCCAATAAGAGATTTTAGTAGATAATTTCAAATAATTATTGTCTTGAATTAAACAAGTATTATCCTATATAATTTGTCTGTACTTGTTAATTCCATGGCCTTCTTAGAAATCAATTCATCTCCCCACCACAAAAACAATAAGCAAATGGAGTGAATACAGTTATATTTTTTCCATATACGTTGAATTAATCTTATGTAATTCAGTAATTGAGAAATTCAAGCATGTAGAGGGAATATTACATTTTTTTTCTAGTTTTTCAGCACACAATTTCTGGTTTTCTATCCAAAAACTAATTTTAAGCCATCTCTGATGGTGTTTTCATGTTAATTTTAGAATTTTATATTAGAATGTGCTCACGTGAATTGAGTACATTTCAATAGCGATACATGCATAATTTTTACCATATTTTCTGTAAAATGTGACAGAAAATACCAAAGCTCTGCAATTATTTAACAACCATTCTCTTGTAGATTTAGTGTCTTGCAAATAAAAGAGATTTCTTCAGAAAAGTAAGTTATGAAAAGACATTCTTTAATTCCCAGTCAGAGTCTTTTCTACTGTGTTTTTCACATTAGGCTCAGTTGACACTTATTATTCACCTCACATGATAGTTTGTGCTCTTTTGATGCAGTTCTGTGCTATCATAATTATCTGCTTACACTTCTGATCAATGTAGTTTTGAATTTACAAATCTCCCTGCATTTATTCTGCTTTCTATTCATTTCTGCTGATATAGTTAATTGTTTAAATAATATTTTTCACATCTTTTCTCTGATGACTAACATGCTGATATGCCACCATAATTTCTTCACTTTCAAATTTTTGAGCAGTTCTCCATGAATAGGTAGAGTATCAAAAACAGATATACCTTTAAGTGCAAGTAAAATGCTTGACTAATACAAAAAATATGTACAGGTTAGATGAACTACACTGGAAAACTTAGAACACATATAGCAATTTGTAGCTCTGTGAAACTGAGCAATTAAAATTTTCAGCCTCAGTCTTCTCTTATAAAATATAAACAGAGAAGTAGCTATGTAAAATCTGGGAGAAGAATAAACAAAGCTATTTTATGTTAAATGCTTAGTGTATCTCACACATAGCAGTATCTTGTCTTTAAATACTATTGTTTTACTTATAATACTGACAATATTTGTAAAACCACTGAGAAGTTTTGATGTGGGAAGGGGGACATTCAGCATGTGCAGAAATGCTGTAATGGAAGAGACTACTCAGAGGAGGGTAAATTACATGAAAGTAAGTTCAATATCATTTAAAAGTGAAAACACATATTGGAAAAGTAAACATCAGTAGCACAGACCGGGGAGCAGTATATGACAGCATGTTCCATATCAATAGAACTAGTAGAAAGAGAATATATAAATTTCTCTGACAAAGGGACAATCAGTTTGCATTCAATGGAGAAAATAATTGTTGCAAATAAGGACAGTTGAAGTGTCTTCATTTGATTTTGAGACAAAAGAAAAATTTGGAATTTAAAGTTTTACAGAATAAAAGAAGAGGATTGATGTTGAATTCCTTGAGAAGGTTTTTAAGTGTTTGTTTGTGTTCTTGATTACTGGAGTAATGACATAGTGGGCATTTTATAAAAAAAAAGTTTATGTCCCATTTACAAAATTAAGAGGAATAGAATTCATAGATACAAAGGCATGGGTTTTGTGTTAAAAGCAGTGGAGAAGTACAAAAAATTAGTGCACTTATCTTTCCCACTTTTTCTGAAGCCAGTCTGATATAGAAAATTGTATTTGCAAGAATACATTCAGGAAATGCACATAAAGTGAGGGGATGGGGATAAAAAATAGAAGTTATTTGAAATGTGGGAAAAGTTTGAGAAACACAGAAACAATATTAAAAAGAATTAAGTACATATTTATTGCCTGTTGGACTTATATTTGTCTGATATACAAAATTGAAATGAAAAATCATATACATAATAAACACTTAAAAATGAGTGACTCATATATGCTGTTTTATTCTTAAACAACAAATACATAGCCAGTTATTTTTGAATGTAACCAATTGAGTGAAATCAACATCCCACATTATTAAATACTATGAAAAACAAACAAAAAAGTAATGAAATATAAAAGAGTAAAATTATCTAGCTGGCTTATCATTTTAAGTCTGGCACAAAGTTATACTCAGGGAATGTTACTATTGAGTTTTGATAATATGAAAGAGCAGTTTATGAATGAAAGCCTTTTGTATGATCTAATACTTTTCTGCCAGTTAATTACTTGCTTACCTGTTAAACTCCATGTTTTTTTCTTTTATAAGCAGAACATTCAAGTTGAACATTGAACTTACAAAGTGGAAATGTTTAGAGTGTCAACCTTGTTCTTGTTTCCTAATCACATAATATTATCTCACATATTTTCCTCAATAAAGTAATAAATTTGAAGTTATTAAAATTTATTATTGTGTTTGGAACCACTATATTAATACAAAAAATGTTTGGTGTATGAGAACATAATCATAGGGGTTGACTGGTACTTCAGTGAAAAATAGGAAGGGATTTCCTTAGAACTTCTTTAAAGGATACTAGCTATATGTGTTATGGAACAGGCTTTTGTAACAAGTGTAACAAAAATGTGATAAATATATGGTTGTTAGAGACTTCCTGTCATGAATTAATATATTCAAGTTATTTATATATAATACTAAAATATTTCCATAGATATCTATAGCACATTCACCCTATTGAAGAGAAAATATATCATAGGAGAAGTTCAGCTAGAATATTTCCCTTCTATGCTCCTCTCTCTCCTCTATAGAATAATAGAGATGCAATATGCTAGTATTATTTTAACATTCTTAGAACATCTGACTCTGCTTCTTTAATCTAATGCCCTGTTAATAAAATATCTCATAGTATTTTTCCTTTAGTTCTTATTGTATTATTTCTCATTCAATTCATTTTTACCAAACATGTGATATATGCAAAAGGAAATTAGAAAAGCACTAAACAGCATAATATACATCTATTGATGCATCCAAGGTAACTTTATATTTATAGAGCAAGAACATCAAGGAGCACTCATTTGAAAATGGACAAAGAAAAATGCTTATCAAATAAAGTATGTGAGGACTAGTGATATACTTTCATGAGAAATCACGTGAAGACCATTCTTTTATCCCAAACCTGTTAATGATTGCTAAACTGTGATTATAGGCTTTGGAATTAATTTCAAATAATCCAACACCTCTGGGAATTAGTATGGGTTTAGTATGACTCATTAACTAGGATAGGGTACTTCACAGCTAAACAGAAATAAAATTGCAGCATAATGTGAGCTTTTGAATACTGGCTTCATGTTCAATGACTGGAGAAAATGCAGAGACATAATACAGAAAAATTTCATCATTCCCAGGAAATCCAAACTTTCTCTCCCATTGCTACCATACATACCCAGGTCACTGTTGGCATCAGATCTGCTATTATTCTCTGTCCCTCTCACCATTTTACAACCCAGATTGTCAGACTATGAACATCCCAGCTAGCTCTTGGTCCACTCATCAGCCTGTGAACATTCTCAGCAGTCATTGGTCAGTTATTATCCTGTGAACTACTTAAGAATAGCTCCCCCACCATTTTCTCTCTCTCTTCTTCCTTGCTTTCATGCTCTCTCCTCCTGGCTTTCACTCTCTGTCTTGTGGGCACATGCTCTCTCTCTTTTCCTCTCATTTTCTCTCTCTCTCCCTGCAGGGAGACACTCTGCTTATTGCTAATAAAATCTCTCACATAATTTTTAGCGTCTGAAGTGGTATTTGCATGTTTCCAGTTACTGTCACATTTGATCTAATTTCCTGTCCTGGAAGTTGTTTTCCCTGTTACCATTACTGCCTATGTCGACCCTGTTCTATTCACTATGCTACAATCAGTGCTCTCTTTATTAATAAATCATATTATGTCATGCACCCTATCCCAGAATCACTCTGTTGCTTTCTGTCACATTGTAATAAATACTTCAAAATTCTGATGAAGAGATAAAGGTAGGATCCAAGATGGTGGACTAGAGGGTGACTGCATCTACTGTCGCTCCAGAACCCAGGATTCAAGAAGGGGAGGCATTGAGAGACTCAGACTAAAATAGAGCCATGGGGTGAGTCTCCCGGACTGGGTGAAACTCTGCCTGGGCAGCAGGCCTGAATAGGGGCGGCTTGTCAGAGTAGGGAATGGCACCTACAGTCTTCCCCAGGCAGCCCTGCACACTCCAGTGGTGGGCTACTCCCACATGGCCAGCTTCTCCAGCTTCTCAAAGCAGGCCCCCAGTGAGAGCCTTTCTGCACAGAACCAGCTCCAAGTATCAGAGCCAGCGTGGTGAGCTCCGGCCTGCAGGCACTTCAGGGACCAGGACAGGGCAGCCAGGGACTTCTCCAAGCAAACCAGCTACCTCCAGCAGGAGGCACCTTTCAAGGCTAGCTTCTTGGGGCAGACAGCCCAGGGAGAGCCTTTCCACAAAGAGCCAGCAACTAGTCCCAGAGCCAACGGAGACCTCCAACTTGCAGGCAGCCTCTGGGACCTGGGCAGGCAGTCAGAAAATTCTCCAGACAACCCTGGCCCCTCCGGCCGCAGGCTCTTTCCACGGGGTGATCCAAGATGGTGGACTAGAGGGTGAATGCATCTCCAGTCACTGCAGAACCCAGGATTAAAGAAGGGGGGGGCATTGAGAGATTTCAAATAAAGAGAGCCATGTGGTGAGGCTCCCACACTGGATGAATCTTGGCCTGGGTGACAGGCACTGATAGAGGCAGCTTATCAGAACAGGGCAGGGCAACTACAGGCTTCCCCAAGTAGGCTTGCTCACACTGGCATTGGACTCCTCCCACAGGGCATCTTCCTGGAGCAGGTCCCCCAGTGAGAGCCTTTCCACACAGATCCAGCTCCAAACCTTGGAACCAGTAGCGGAGTAGATGCACCTTTCTTTGGAAGCACTGCATTTTCAAGTTCCTCCAAGACTTCAGGCTACTGAAGCCTGGGAGGTGATACACTGAAAATCTACAGGGACAATATAAGCCAGTAGAGTAAATCTGCAATATCTCAGAGTCCCACTGACATCTGACCAATATGAGAAAACAAGGGAAGAAAATGTTCCAAACAAAGCGAATACTATATCAATAAAACCCAATGACAGCACAGCAGAAGAAATGTCAGAAAGGGAATTCAGAATGTACATAATTAAAACAATTAGGGAAGCAAACGAGGAGATGAAAGACCAAATGCAGGCATTGAAGGAGGAGATGAAAGAGCAAATGCAGGAATTAAATGATTGCACCAATCAACAGTTAAAATAGGAAATATGGGAAGCAAGAGATCATTTCAATAGAGTTAGAGATACTGAAAAAAATAAACAGAAATCCCTGAAATGAAGGAATCAATAAACCAAGTTGAAAACTCCATAGAAGGAATAACCAATAATATAGAACACCTGGAAGACAGAACTTCAGACATTGAAGACAAAATATTTCATCTTGAAAACAAAGTTGACAAAACAGAGAAGATGGTAAGAAATCATGAACAGAATCTACAAGAAATATGGGATATCATGAAAGGCCAAATTTAAGAATTATTGGGATTGAGGAAGACTTAGAGGAACTAACCAAAGGAATGAACAATCTAGTCAATGAAATAATATCAGAAAATTTCCCAAATATGAAGAATGAAATGGAAAACTGTGTACAAGAGACTTATAGGACTCCAAATATACAAAATTTAAACACACCCATACCAAGGCACATTATTATGAAATACCTAACATACAAAATAAAGACAGAACTTTAAAGGCTGCAAAAGAAAGAATCAATTTACATTCAGGGGGAAACCAATAGGAATATCAGCAGATTTTTCAATCCAGACCCTAAAAACTAGAAGGGCCTGGAACAACATTTACCAAGCCCTGAAAGAAAACGGATGCCACACAAGAATCTTATACCCAGCAAAACTTACTTTCAGATTTGATGATGAAATAAGATCCTTCCATGATAAACAAAAGCTAAAGGAATTTACAAAAAGAAAGCTGAATTACAGAACAATCTCAGCAAAATATTCCATGAGGAAGAGATGAAAAACAATGATGCACATCAGCAATGGGAGGAACTAGCCTAAGGAATAGCCAAATAAAGGAGAAAACAAATCATGTCAAAAAACAAAATGAGTCATATGACTGGGAATACAAATCATATCACAATAATAACCCTGAATGTAAATGGCCTGAACTCATCAATCAAAAGACAGACTGGCAGATTGGACTAAAAAGAAAAATCCAACAACATGCTGCCTGCAAGAGACTCATTTCATAGAAACAGATACCCATAGACTAAAGGTGAAAGGATGGAAAAAACATACCATGCACATGGACACAGCAAAAAAGCTGGAGTATCCATCCTCATTTCAGATAATGTGGACTTCAAGCCAAAACTAGTCAGAAGGGATAAAGAAGGACATTACACACTGCTTAAGGGAAGCGTAAATCAGCAAGACATAACAATCATAAATATCTATGCCCCGAACATTGGCTCATCCATGTACTGTCAAACAAATCCTTCTCAATTCCAGAAATCAAATAGACCACAACATGATAATACTAGGCGATTTTAACACACCTCTCTCACCACTGGATAGATCTTCCAACCAAAAGTTGAATAAAGAACCATAGATCTCAATAACACAATCAACAATTTAGACTTACCTACATATATAGAATATACGATCTAACAAATAACGAATACACTTTCTTCTCAGCAGCACAATGGATCCTTCTCCTAAATAGACCATATTGTATGCCACAAAGCTACTGTTAGCAAATACAAGAAGATAGAGATACTACCTTAACTCTATCAGATCATAATGGATTGAAATTAGAAATAAATGACAGAATAATAAACAGAAACTTCTCCAATACCTGGAGATTAAATAATACAGTATTATATGATGAATGAATAACAGAAGACATCAAGGAGGAAATAAAAAAATTCTTAGAAGTAAATGAGAACAAAGACACATCATATCAAAATCTCTGGGACACTATGAAAGTAGTACTAGAGGAAGATTATTTCATGGGGCGCCTTTAACAAAGAAGTAGAAATCGAACAAATAAACGACTTAACACTACAGCTCAAAGCCTCTAGAAAAAGAAGAGCAGACTAACACCAAGAGTATTAGAACACAGGAAATAGTTAAATCAGAGCTGAAATCTACGAAATTGAAACAAAAGAAACAATTGGAAAAATTAAAAAATAAATAGTTTGTTCTTTGATAAAATAAAGAAAATTGATAAGCCCATAGCCACACTAACAAAGAGAAAGAGGGAGAAATCTCAAATTACTAAAATTCAGAATGAACAAGGAAATATCACAACAGATATGAGTGAAATACAAAACATAATTAGAAGCTGTTTTGAAAATATATACTCCAACAAAGCAGAAAACCTCGAAGACATCAACAAGTTTCTAGAGACATATGAAATACCTAAACTGAACGAGGAGGACACACACAACTTAAATAAATCAATTTCAAGCAATGAAATAGAAGAGGTCATCAAAAGCCTACCAAGAAAGCAAAGTCTGAGACCAGATGAGTTCTCAGTTGAGTTCTACAAAACCTTTAAAGAAGAGATCATTCCAATACTCCTCATAGTATTCCAAGAAAAAGAAGAGGAGGGAATCCTCCCAAACTTATTCTATGAAGCCAATATCTCCCTGATACCTAAACCAGAGACACATCAAGGAAAGAAAATTTCGGACCAATATCCTTAATGAATATTGACGCAAAAATTCTCAACAAAATTTTAGCAAATCACATACAAAAATATATTAAAAGATAGTGCACCACGATCAAGTGGGTTTTGTCCCAGGGATGCAAGGTTTGTTCAACATCCAACATCCAGATATCAATTCATGTCATTCACCATAAAAGTTAAGAATCACACGATTATTTCAATAGATGCAGAAAAAGCATTCGATAAAATACAGCATGCCTTCATGCTCAAAACACTAGAAAAAATGGGGTATTGGAAATATTCCTTAACCTTGTAAAGGTCATCTACACTACGCCAATGGCCTATATGATTCTAAATGGTGAAAAACTGAAAGCATTCCCCCTGAAAACTGGAACAAGGCAGGGATGACCTCTTTCACCACTTCTCTTCAACATCGTCCTTCAGACGCTAGCCAGAGCAATTAGAAAAACCAAAGAAATTAAATGTATATGAATTGGAAAAGAAGAACTCAAACTATCCCTGTTCTCTGATAACATGATTATATATTTAGAGGAACCTGGAAATTCCACCAGAAAACTTTTAGAACTCATAGTGAATTCAGTAAAGTAGCAGTTTACAAGATCAATGCTCATAAATCCAATGCATTTTACACATAAGTGATGAATCTTCAGAAAGAGAAATTAGAAAAACTACCCCATTCAAAATAGCATCGAGAAAAATAAAATACTTGGGAATCAATCTCACAAAAGAGGTGAAAGATCTCTACAATGAGAACTACAGAACACTAAAGAAAGAAATTAAAGAAAACCTTAGAAGATGGAAAGATCTCCCATGTTCTTGTATAGGCAGAATTAATATTGTCAAATGGCCATACTACCTAAAGTGATATACAGATTCAATGCAATTCCAATGAAAATCCTAGTGATGTACCTTACAGAAAGAGAACAAGAAATTATGAAATTCATCTGGAAGACTAAAAAACCCAGAATAGCTAAAGCACTCCTCAGTAGAAAGAGCAAAGCAGGGGTATCGCAATACCAGATCTTCAACTCTATTACAAAACAATAGTAACAAAAATGGCATGGAATTGGTACAAAAATAGACAGGTAGATCAATGGTACAGAATAGAGGACATGGACAAAAACCCAAATAAATACAATTTTCTCATACTGGACAATGGGGCCAAAAATATGCAATGGAGAAAAGATAGCCTCTTCAACAAATGGTGCTGGGAAAACTGGAAAACCATAAGAAACAGAATGAAATTAAACCCCTATCTCTCACCCTGCACAAAAATCAACTCACAATGGATCAAGGACCTTGGAATCATACCAGAGACCCTGCATCTTATAGAAGAAAAAGTAGGTCCAAACCTTCAACTTGTTGGCTTAGGATCAGACTTCCTTAACAGGACTCCCTTAGCACAAGAAATAAAAGCAAGAATCAACATCTGGGATAGATTCAAACTAAAAAGCTTTCTCTCAGCAAAGAAAACTATCAGCAATGTGAAGAGAGAGCCTACAGAGTGGGAGAATATCTTTGCAACTCATACTTCAGATAGAGTGCTAATTTCAATAATCTAGAAAGAACTCAAAAATCTCTACACCCAGAATACAAACAATCCAATCAACAAATGGGCTAAGGAAATGAACAGACCCTTCACAGAAGAACATATACAAGCAATCAAAGGATACATGAAAAAATGTTGAACATCTCTAGTAATATGAGAAATCCAAATCAAAACTACCCTAAGATTTCATCTCACCTCAATTAGGATGGCGATTATCAAGAACACAAGCAACAATAAGTGTTGGCGAGGGTGTGGGGAAAAAGGTACACTCATACATTGCTGGTGGGGTTGTAAATTAGTGCAGCCACTCTGGAAAGCAGTATGGAGATTCCTCAGAAAGCTTGGAATGGAAACACCATTTGACCCAGCTATCCCACTCCTTGGCCTATACCCAAAGGACTTAAAATCAGCATACTACAGAGATACAGCCACATCAATGTTCATGGCTGCTCAATTCACCATAGCCAGATTGTAGAACTAACCTAGATGCCCTTCAGTTGATAATGGATAAAGAAACTGTCACATATATATACAATGGAATATTACTCTGCCATGAAGAATGACAAAATTATGGCATTTGCAGGCAAATGGATAAAATTGGAGAATATCATGCTAAGTGAGATAAGCCAATCTCAAAGAACTAAAGGACAAATGATCTGGCTGATAAGCGGATGAGGACATATAATGGGGGGTGGGAGTGGTTAGCGTTAGGGTTAGGTTTAGTTTTAGGGTTAGGGATGAGGAGGGTGGTAAGAATGGAGGAAGGAATGACTGTATAGAGGTAAAAGAGGGGTGGGAGTGGTGGTGTGGAAGGGAAAAAAATAACAGAATGAATCAAACAACATTCCCCTATGTAAATTTATGATTACACAAATGGTATGCCTTGACTCCATTTACAAATATAGAAACAACATGCATCCCATTTGTTTACAATAATAAAAAAATTAAAAAAATAAAACGAGATAAAGGTAAGACATAGACATATTCTGACTGCTGTTACTATTCTTTGCTTCTAGTTACCCTGAGATTCTCCTCTGACCCACACTAAGTAGGGTGTGTTTTTAATTTATAAATTTATTTTTCTGGTAACAGGAATTAAGTCCAAGGAAGCATATCCATAAGCACTTAGAAACATTCTATCCATCCCACCTTTTTAAAATTTTGAAACACGGTTTCTCTAATTTGCTTAGGGTGTTGAACCTATAATTATTCCTGACTCAGCCTCCCAAGCTGCTGGTATTGTACACATGTGCCACCACATGCAGATAAGGAGTGTATTTTGTCAGCATATTTGTATTATTTTTTGCATATGGAATGTTCTCAAAGCATTGAGAGTATTGGTATTGGTATTGACAGTACCCATTGCCTTCATTCAGGCCTCGATCCAAGATATTTTTATATTATTCAGCCTGGACTAATACACCTTTCTAAGACACTTCTATCACCTTATCTAATCTAGTTTTTCACTGCACTTCTTACTGTAAAACACTTAGTGTGTGTTTGCTATTTTCTTTCTTGTCCAGTAAACATAAGCTACATGAGGGAAAGGACTTTTTTGTTATTTCCAGGGTCAAGCAAGCATTAGGACCTTAAACATCATTTTTATTTTGGAATAAATGAAAACAATGGATGATAGTTTGAAATAATACTACTCATATTATTTCAAGCACAAATAAATCAACAAGGACCCTCCACTATAGTTTATTGATGGAAGAAACATTCTATATATGTGTGAGTACAGTGTTCCCTAACCAAATTGAGCTACTCAGCACTTAAGTTGTGGGATAGTGCAACTGAGGAATTGCATTTTTGATTTCCATTTGAATTAAATTTAAATAACTACATGTCTACAACATTAGAAAGTACAGAATAAAAAAATCATAGGTGAAGCATTATTACTAGATCCATTATCCTATCATATTGACACAAATATTTCATGTGGTTAAAATTAAAGAAGCTGTAGTAGATGAGACAGTAGAATAAATCAGACATAACTTTTTTATGTTTAAACATGAATGTGCCACCAATGAAAATCCACATCATGTGCAATCATGGGATTTGAATAAGTTATATTACATGTATGTATAATATGTCAAAATATACTCTGCTGTCATGTATATCTAAAAAGAAAAAAAGTAACAATAAATAAATTTTAAAAATTAAATAAGCTGGGAGCAGTAGTAGTGCCTGCCTATAATCCCAGCCTTGGGAGGGTGAGGCAGGAGGATGGCAAGTTCAAGACCGTCATCAGAAACTTAGAAAAGCCCCAAGCACTTAGCAAGACATGTCTCTAAATAAAAAATAGAAAGGTTTGTGATGTACTTCAGAAGTTAAGTGCATTTGGGTTCAATTCCTGGTTAACCGCCCCCCCCTAATTTAAATAATCTTCTTTAAATTTTTGTCTAACTTGAAATGAGTGTCCAGGTACTTCTACATTATGAAAAATATTACATGAACTCCCAATAGCTTGCTTTGGGTCTGGCAATATAGTTCAGTGGTAGAGTGTGTGCCTAGTATACATGAGAACTTGGGTTTGATCTTCAGCACTACAGAAAGAAAAAATGCATTGCTTTGATTTTGGCTTATAATTAATTAATGTAATATTGGGAATTATGATCCTATATGAACATAAAACATACAAGTTTTTAAACTATTGAGAAAGAAAAAGAAAAATAAATATAATTATTTTTGTATTGAAACTAATTTATGAAATAATTATTTCTAATACTGGTAGATACTTTAGATGGATTTATTTAAATAACTGAAAATAACAGATTTGTCTAATTTTACATATATGAATTTGCCAATGAAATATTCAGATGCAGACTATATGTTTTCACACATAGAAATTTTCAATTAAGTTATTATTTATGATATGAAGTAGGAAATATTCTCAAATCAGAGTCTCATGAATTTACATAAGGTACATATATAATGCAAACTATTGCTGAAGTCAAATGTGGAATAAAACCATTATCTTTGTTCTAAAAATAAATAACATAAAGAAAGGTTATTGTGTATATGTATTTGTGTATGAACAACTTATCACTCAAACCATCCATAGTCTTTATTTCACTGGGCTATGCATTACTAACATCTATAATACCAGTGATGACACTAGATAAATTTGCTAATGTGTGTTCAAAGTAAAAGTTAATACTTCCTTATTTTTCCCCATTCTGAGGATTATCTAAGAACACAGCTTCCCATTTTTTGAAATAAACTTCCTTCTGCCTATGTTGAAAACATTTATTGTACCAATTTCCTCCCTCCCTTTGGATTCAAACCACTTTATCTTTATCTATCTATTTATCTATCTATCATCTATATATTATCTATTTATTCCTAGTACTGGGGATTTAACCAGTGGTGCTTATTCACTGAGCCATGTCCCCAGTCCTTTTTATATTCTATTTTGAGCCAGAAAAAATTACAAAGCTAATTTACTTACAGTCGCACTAAGTTATGGAGGCTGACTTTGAACTTGTGATCCCCATGCCTCTGCCTCTTCAATGGCTTGAATTATATGAAGATTCCATTGGTTGCTGGCTCTAACCACTTTCTCTGTGTTTCTAATGTGCCCACTTCTCTTGGAGTCTCTGCTCTCTATCACTTGCACATTTAGGTCAGAGGAAGCACAAAAGAGCCAGGCCAGTCCTGGATGCATTGAAGATGCCCTTGCTTATAAGAAAAATAATATCCTACTTCTACTAACAAAAACATAAAATTACTGATTTCTGAGTTAGAACACATGGTCCAAATATGTGAATAAGTTTGATTTTGGTTAATGCACACCATAGTGTTCAGAAATGTAGTGCTTTCTCTGCTTTTCTTTTTGCATTCACTATAAAGATCCTGAAATTTGATCTTTTCAATTAGACATAATTATCAACACTGAATCTTTCAATGGGAACTAAGTGTCTAAACAAGTTCCAGTCTATGATAATTTTTTCTGGACCATAAAGACCTCGCATTAAAGTTGAAGTACATTAGAATGGGTTAAGAAAAAGTCAATTCTAGTGAGAATGTCATCAGCAATATCTACTATGGGAATAGCTTGCTACCTCCTATCACCTGATGACAACAGAATTCCTTACTCCTATAGAGAAAGATTCAGAAATAATTTTGTGCAAATAAAATGTTTATTCTTTTTTTTGGTAAGGTAAATAATCATAGCAATTTAATATTTGAAGGAATTGATTTGTTCATTTGACTTTGATACTTTCTTGATGTTCAAAACTGTTTAACTCTTCAATCAGGACCATTACTTAATTCTTCCACATAAGTATTTGTATGTTGCATATGCATGGGATAGAAATTACAAATGAGCTACAGTGAACTAAGTTTTGAAAGCCGCAGGTTATTTACTATAGACATGGTTTTAAAATCTGTCATTATACTTCTACGTGTTGGTACAGAATTTTTGGAAATAGCATTATGACTTAATTTATGTAACCTGATTAATTATCAGCATTTATTCCAAGGTCAATAATTGTGTATACTATATCATTCTTTAGTCATCCACAAGAAACAGAACACAATCATAAATTAGTAGTAATATTAATGTAATTGACAACAATGCAATAAAATTACATTTAATTACTTTGATAATTTAGAGAAAAATAAATCTCTAACTTGTGGATGTTTGGATGTTTCTGTATCAAACTTCCTTAAATAATAATAAAATATTTATAAAAGAAAACTAAGTACCGTAGAAAACAACAGTTTCTGAAAGCACCCAGAAAACCACTCTGGATGCAGGGACTCACACAAGAGACTTTATGAAGCAGAAGAGCAGAGTGTCTGCCCTTGAGGGAGAAGGAGCTGGAGATAGATATGGCAAGGGAGAAGGAGAAGGAGAGGGAGGCAGAGGTCATTAGGTTCAAGGAAAGTTTACACTGGAGACACAGGAAGTCCTAAGAGTCCCACACACTCTCTAAGGCCTTAGTAGTAAAAACAGGTGTGCCTTCCCCTCCTTCTAGGTCATTATGACATCACAAACTATATGGGAGTTAAGGAGAAAGGCTGGGCAGGGCACCACACACTGCTGGACACTGTTCCCAGACCACCATGGAGAGAGGACACTGGGGAGCACAGGAGGCAAGGAAGATCTCATAAGCTCACAGATCAGCACCAAGGATGCATCAGAAGAGGGAACAACAGGAGAAGAGTGATTGCTACACTCATGTGAGTATTAAGGATACGAAATGTCCTGTGAGCCAGGTCTTCAGGCCAGCAGTACTCAGTCTCCTGTGCACTGTGGTTGAGCAAGCTTCACGTAGGAGTTCTTAGTCTTCTAAGGAGGAGTGTTTAAGCTCCTCTCACACACTATTGTTCAGCATCTCCTGTGTCCCCTAGGAGAGTGCCCCTCTCCCACCAGTGCTCAATCTTTTCTGGTTCATCAGTCTCCCTTCCCCAGAATTACTCAGGGTCTTGAGATTTCTGTGAGTCAGTGTCACTCTTCCACTAGTGCTCTGTACCCTCTGGGTATTGTGGGTGGACACACTTCACCTACAAGGGTTCACTCTCCAATGAGCCCTAGGCAACCTAATTCCTTTAGTGAACTCTGGTTGAGCCCCTTTCCTGCTAATGTCAGTGTACCATCTCTGACCTTTTCTGTGAGTCCAGGCAAATATGAATTTGGAAACATGGAAAGATGTGAATACTCCCTCTTTCCAACAAACTCAATACCCTTTTGGTGCTGCCATGCAGATAGGTTCCTCATCAATGCCTGAAAATATAAGACAATTTTAATCAATGTTAATTTCCACAACATTGAGGACCTCATTCCACCACTCACAGTGTATAATTTTCATACCTTTTTTCAACTATCTGATCTCTTATAAGTGATGTAGCATGCCAGTATTTCTGCCATCTCTCTGGGAGGTGGGTGCAAAGCATATATTTCAGTTTTTTCAGAATCTTGTCTTATATGACAATGACTACTCTCTTTTGACAAGAGAAAAAACCTTTCTAAGATTTCTGTGTCAAGAACAATGCACACCCTCAAGGGACAGTGTGAAATGTCATGAAAGACAATTAACCATCATCATGAAGGACTTCTTTAGACCTTCTAAATAGCACCATTTCCACCATTCCTCATAATACTGAGCCAATGCCCAGAGTGCCACTCTCAAAAAGGATTCCAAAATTCTGACATCTGTAGGAGTTAAACCCTCTTCCAAAAGAACTCTTTCTCCTCTTGATTCTGTGGTCAAGGACCCATCATCTAACTTGCTTCAGTCTTCTCTGGGTTCTACCATAAAACTCTTCTCAACCACCATTGTTCAGAGTCTTTGGAGTACTCTTGGAGAGATCCCCTCTCCCACCAGTCCTATGTTGTTTCTGTGTTCTGCCCTAAATTTTCCCTTGCCCACCATTGCACAAGGTCCATTGAGTCCTGTTTCTATTAGTGAACACTCTGGTTAAGCCTCTTTCCTGCTATTATCAGTACAAAATCTCAGGCCTTATCTGTGTTTCCAGGCCAACATGACTGTAGAAACTTGCAGAGAGAAGGATGCTTCCTATTTCCAATAACCGCAATAAGGCCTTGAGAGCTGACATGCAGAGAGACTCCTCACAAATGCCTAAAAGTCAAAGATAATTTCAGTGGATGTCATTCCTAGAGCACTAAATACCTAGTTCCACCACTCATTGTACATCATTTCCTCACCTTTGCTCAAGTGGCTGAGTTCTTATGGGTGATGTATGCCCAGGATTTATGAAAACTTTCTGAACAGTGAATGGAAAATATATATTTAAGTGTTTCAAAGATCTCTTCTGATATGTCCCTGGATGCTCTCTTTTGACAAGAGAGGAAATGTCCTAGAACCTCTGGATCAGGCACAATGCATACACTCAAGTGTCAGTGTGAAATGTGGCCAAGGAAAACTTTCCCAACATCAAGGAGGAGTTATTCAGAACTTTGAAGAAGCACCAATGTCCCACAACCCCTGATGTAACTGAGAATATTACTCTTGAAAAGCATACAAGGGCTGTGAATTGTCTTGATGAGTAACCCTCTTCCAGCAGAGGTCAGTCTCTTCTGGCACTTGTGGACAAGCACACCTCTTCTAACTGCATTCAGGCTTCTCTGTGTCCTTCACTATATCTCCCCTCTACCTCCAATTGGTCAGGTTCATCTGAGTCTTAGGGTTGAGCACACCTCTACCACCATTGCTCTGTCTTCTCTGGGCCCTTACCTAAATCTCTCCTCACCATAATTGCTCATGGTACTCTGAATACTAGGGGTGAGAGCCCCTCACACATGAGTGCTCAGACTCCACTGGATCCTCTTGGTGATAACCCCTATCCTAATATTGCTCAGCCTCTTGTTTTACCCTCTAAGTTTACCTAACCTGTCATTACTGTTTATTCTCAATCTTGAAGGTGAATGCAAGTCACCTATTAGTGCTCAGTCTTCTGTTTCCTTTTTCTACATTCTCTAACCATTCTTTGCTCATTCTACTCTGGTTTGAGTGGGTGAGCAGCCCTCTCTTGACAGTGTTCCGTATCTCTGGGTCCTGTCTTAATCTCCCTAAACACTCCATTGCTAAGTGTCACCTGTGTCCTGTGGGTGAGCATCCCATTCCCACCCATGCTCAGTTTCCTCTGGGTATCATTAATATACAAATTTCAACTATGAGTGCTACTCTCCAATGAGTCCTAGGCAACCTGGTTCCATAGTGAACTTTGGGTGAGCACCTTTCCTTCTAATGTCAGTACACCATCTCTGGTCTTACCTCCATATCTAGGCAATCATGACTGTGGAAACTTGGAGACATGAGGATATGTCCTCTTTCCATGATCCGTAATAGAACTTTGGTGCCTCCATGCAGAAAGGATTCTCACCAAAGCTGGAAAATACAAGGACAAGTTTTATGGACATTATTGGAATAGAACTTAGGACCTCATTCCACCAACTCCACACCTTTACTCAAGGGGCTGAGCTCTCTTGAGTGATGTAACATGTTCAGGATTTCTAAAATTTCTCTGAGCAGTGAATGGAAAGCATATATTTCAGTATTTTCAGGATCTTCTCTGATAGGTCACTGGCTACTCTTATTTGACAAGACAGGAAATCTCCTAGGAATGCTGACTCATGAATAATGCACACATACAAGGAACAGTGTGATATGTGGCAAAGAACAACTTTCCATCATCCTGGGGGAGTTATTCAGACCTTTGAAATAGGACCATACCACCACACCTGAGATTGCTGATACAATGGCAGGACAGATAATCTCAAAAACATTCCAAATTTCTGAGTAAGTGAGAACTCCTTTCCCAAAATACTCCATCTCCTCTGGATACTGTAGTCAAGCATCCCCCATCTAACTTTGCTCTGTCTTCTATGGGTTCTGCCCTAACCCTCCTCTCAATCATCATTGCTTAGCATCTTCTGAATCTTCTGGGTGAGCACCCATCTCCCACCAGTGCTCAATCTTCTCTTTGGTCCTGCCCTAATCTCCTCTCATCCATCATTGCTTAGGATACTCTCTGTTCTTTGGGTGAGTGCCCCTCACCCTTTAGTGCTCTGATTCTACTGGAAACTTGTGGTGCTAGCCCCTCCTAACATGGCTCTGCCTTCTTTGTTTAAGCTGCTCCATTTGCCTAACCTGTCTTTACTAAGTCTCCTTTGGGTCCTATGGGTGAGCTCCCCTCACATAACAGATCTCAGTGTCCTCTGTTTCCTTTGTCTGAGTTCCCTAACCACTCCATGCTCAATCCTTTCTGGGTCCTATTGGTGAGTGCCCTTCAACTTAGAGTGCTCAGTCTTCTTTCTTGTTCCAGGTTCTTCAAGGTAATTCTTCTCAGACTCCTCTGGGCCCTGTGGGTGAGTGCCACTCACATGACAGTGCTCAGTCTTCTCAGGGTCCTGTCCTTATTATTCCATCACACTCCATTGCTCAGGATCACCTGAATCCTGTGGTGAGGGCCCCTTGAACACAGGTGCTCAGTTTTCCCTGAATATTGTTTTGGAGTACCCCTTAGCTTCCAGTACTCTGTCTTCTCTGTGTCCTCTGGGGAGTGCATCTCATCCAGCACTGCTCAGTATACTCTGGGACATCTGGCTTAGTACCCCTCACCCAGCAGTGCTCAGTATGTGTCATGTGCTAAATACCTATAAAAATCATACCTCAATCTCCTCTGGATCATGGTTGTGACACTAGAGAGCCTAACATGGCTCAGCCTTTTCTGGGTCCTGTCTTCACCACACATACTCGAACATTTCTCAGGGTATTCTGAGTCCTGTGCATGAGCACTCCTATCACACCAGGGTTCAATCTTCTCTGAGTCCAGTCTTAATTTTACCCCTGCACCATTGTTAAAGTCATCTGAGTCCTCTGAGTGAGTGCCCCTCTCCCACTAGTGCTCATTCTTCTCTTGGTTCTTTTTTTGAGCACCCCTCACCTTAGAGTGCTCACTGTTCTCTCTGTCCTCTTCCAGGCTCCCAAAGGCAAACCTTGCTCAAACTTCTCTAGTTCCTGTGTGTGAGTGCAGCTCTCCTGACAGTGTTCAGTCTTCTCTACATCCTACACTTAATGTCATTTCATAAACCAATGCTCAGTGTCATCTGAGTTCTGTGGTGAGCCCCACTCACACACAGGTGTGCAGTTTTCCCTGAAATTTATTTTGGGTCCCCCTTATCTTATAATACTCTGTCCTCCATTTTC
Source organism: Sciurus carolinensis (assembly GCF_902686445.1). NCBI lineage: Eukaryota > Metazoa > Chordata > Mammalia > Rodentia > Sciuridae > Sciurus > Sciurus carolinensis. The sequence continues at coordinate 65,900 of NW_025920465.1, forward strand.
TCTGGGTGAGCTCCCCTCATCCAGCAATGTTCAGTACACTCTGGGATCTCTGGGTGAATGCCCCTCACCCAGCAGAATCCAGTGTTCTCTGTGCCATCTGCAAAGTTCCCCTAATTAATCTTATCTCTGCCTGCTCTGGCTCCAGAGTATGATCATAGGTAATCTAACATTGCTTACCCTTTTCTGGATTTTGTCTTAATCTCACCTACCCCAACTTTGCTCATGGTCTTCAGAGTCCTCTGAGTGAGCACCCCTCTTTCACCAGTGCTCAGTCTTCCCTGGGTCTTGCCCTAATTCCCACTCATCCACCATTGCTCAGTGTACTCTGAGTCCTGTGGGTTATTGCCCCTCTCCTAACATTGCTCAGCCTTCTCTGTTTAAATGCAGTTATTTATTAAAACCATCCAGCAACTTCTTCAGGTTGACTACCAGGGAATGAACCACCTATCTTCCTTTTCCTAAATCTTTAAATCAGTTGAACTCAGGGGCAGTGCCAGCTCTGTGGCTCTGGACTAGTGGAAGTGACCATGAAGGGACAAGAAGAAGGGAAAGGGGCAGAGTTTTCCAGAGGCAATTTGCAGTTCTTGCTTGCTGTGCAGCCTGCACTTCTGTGGTGATTATTTCCCTCAGCCATGGAAATCCACCCTCAAATAAACAAACTCTGAACCTCTTTGAGCTTCTAGGGAGATCAGCTGGAGCAATGTACAGAAGGCACTTGGTGTCCACCCCAGACATGGAGTCCCTATTTACTGCACCCACACTGAATCATATGCACTCACACAGCATCACAACTTACTCTACAGGAGGGGATGAATTCCTCAGCCAGAATGCACCATGAAGCTCACTTCTAGGCTACCAGCTTGGATCAAAATGAATCTAAAAATGGAGGTAAGAATGGGTTTAAGAGGTGGAAGTCACACCTGACTGAATATGCTCTTTCAGTCAGAGAACATGTCTTCCACCTGACCACAGGCCAGTGGTCCCTTTTGCAGAGTGAGGAACCTCCAGTCCTGCAGATATATGCTGGGAACAATGAGAAGATGGTGGAAGAAATTTGATGTTCCCCCACTGTGCCTGTCAGGTGGAATGAAGGTAATGACCTGTGCCCCTCAATGGCAGGTGGAGTATTTATAAAGGGTAGATTGTGAGGAGAACCAAAGGCAGTTTGATTTTTTATAAATTTCCCAAATTTTGAGTTTCAGCATGTGAAGATCTCACTCCAATCACAGGAATTTCACCCAATCCTGTTTGTAAAACCAAATTTCCTTCTAAACTCTGACTCTCCCAGGCACTCTAGGGGGGTTCAAAGTCTGCTCCCTTCACTAACTTTCTGCAATATCCAGTGTGAATTGGGATAGAATGCAATGCTGGAGTGTGTACTTTGGACTAGTGAACTCCTAACATTGTGCAGAAGGTAATCATCACAAAAAATCTGACTTTAATTTCTGGCTTGGATGGATTCCAGGATTCCCATAGATATCTAAACCCAGGGATGCAAAAGTTCTTTTAAGGAAATGGCATATAACCTATGTACACCCTTCTGTGCACTTTAAACCATCTCTAGAATGACTATAATACCCAGCACAATGTAAATGTTCTGGAAAATATTAGAAAGTAAGAACAAAAAGAATGTATGTGTTTATTTAGTGTAGATGGACTCTGTGAATATTATCATCTAAGTTTGTTTTAATACGAGGTTGTGAAACCTGCAGGTTCAGAGAGTTACCTTCATCCTAAACACTGGAGAGACATAATGTCTAAATATTAAAACTTGGTTAAATCAGGGGGGGCACCCCAATCTAAGGGAAGTAGGGCTAACTTACTTCTCACCCCAGTGCTATGGGTGAGACAGTGTATTTTTACCATTTAAATGACATAACAAATTGCTGAAAATAGGCAGGGCTATTTCTATCATTTTCCCTATAAGATCACATAATCCATACAAAATATTTAGGTCAAAGTGGATAAGAATATGTAAGATAAAGCTGAACATTCTATAATTTTTTGTAAGTGAAGCTTAATGACTGATTCTGGTGGGAGTACAGAATACCAGTATTGATATAGGGCCATGATTAGTGAAGACAGGACTCAAGAGGGTTCAAAATAGGTGGATTCTACTGGTAGTTGGAACAGAGGCCATTTGTGATTTGTGTTATGCTCTGGATGTGAAATGGTCTGCATTTTGCCTGTGTCAGGAGACTTTCTATTAGACTTATTTTGGAAGCAATGGACTTCTTATTCTGGTGGAAGAAAATGTGTAGGCAGCTTAGCAGGATGTGGCAGATATATTGTGAATTCATTAGTCAAATTTATTGTGATAATCAGGAGAAAGAAGCAGAGCAGAAAGATTTTAAAAACATGAATTTGAGAGTCAAGATTAAAATTAGGTTTAAGGACGTTGCAGTTGTTAAAGATATTACTGCCTCTAAAGGAATGCTAAATACTATGCCTAAAACTGATGATAAAGGTGACTTGAGGTCATCTCAAGATCCAGAAAGACTACCTCCATTTCAAGCACAAGGGAGTGAAATTGAAATTTTCTTGAGAAGGGACCAGTGGGGCAACCTTCTTGCATGTGGGAGCCTATGAAGTTTTTTCAATGTGCTCAGCCACTCAGATCTTCAGGGGCTGTTGCAGAAAGGGCCCTGGAAGGTCAGGCTACTGTTCAAGATGGCAGCAGACTTTGTAATCAACTACAAGTGGCTGGTTCTACAGGATTGCAGAATGCTGGAGGTAAAGGGTCAGGGAAACTTACACCAAGATTTCAAAGGAAGACCTTGGAGGCCAGGCAATGTGCAGCACAGTTGGAATCCCTGCAGGCAGCCCCTAAGAAGACAAACTGTGGAGATGTCAGGAGATAGTCAAAGCTTCAGTGGAGATCTCTGAGATTAAGAAATGCCAGAAACATGGGATATTTTCTTAGGAAACCTACAGGAATAGAGCAGTGACAAGACAACAGGAAGGCCACTTGAGCTGCAAAATGCAAGGCCACAGGGGTGGAGCTATACAAGCCCTTTGGGAAAACTTCACAATGCCATGTGACCAAGATTCTGGATATGGAGCTAAAGGACCTGCTTGTCCAACTGGATTTCAGTTCTGCTTTGGTCTTATTCCTTCTTTCTATGCCCATATTTTAATAAATGGAAATGCTTACTCAGAAATTTTATATGTTGGATATTTGTAAATTCCCTTTACTTTTACAGGAGTTCACAATGTGGGATTGCCTTGAGCTTCAAAGACTTTGGACTTGAATTTGAGTATTCTTGGAACTCTTGGTACTATGGTGATTCATGGAAATGAACTAAATGTATTTTGCATTGGCAGATGACTGTGAGTTTTGGGGCAATGGGTCAAATATTATGGTTTAGATGTGAGTTATCCTCCAAAAGCTGACATGTGAGACAATGCAAGAAGGTTCAGAGGAGAAATGATTGAGTTTTGAGAGTCTTAATCTAATATGTGATTAAATCTTCTAATAGGGATTAATTTAGTGGTAACTGAAGTGGTAACGTGTAGCTGGAGGAGACTGAAATTGGAATGTGGCTTTGGAGCACATATGTTTGATCTGGAGAGTGGAGACTCTGTTTCTCTGCTTTCTGATAGCAATGTGAAATGTTTGCCTCTGCCATACTCTTACACCATGATGTTCAGGCTTACCTCAAACCTTGAGGAATGGGGTCAGTCTTCTATGGACTAAAACCTCTGAAATCATGAGCTCTCAAATAAATTTTTCCTCCTGTACAATTGTTCTGGTCAGATCTTCTAGTCACAGGAGCAAAATAACTGACCAAAACAATTGTGAATATCATAGCACTTGACAAATCCTAGAATTATTCACATAAGATTTATTATGTACTACATAAATTATTACTATGGAGATAGTAACAAGATGTCATACATGTTTTCTGAAAGAGATAGATACTTGTTCTTTTCATCCTGAGGTATATTTTGCAAGTACTTTACATATTTGTTTTCTCTTAGAAACTCTGATTTTTGGCAGGCATGGTCATATGCACTTGTAATCTAGCTACTCAGGAGAACAATGAAGGTGAATGAAAAGTTTGAGGTTTTCTTTGACAATTTAGTAAAACCATGCATCAAAAAAGAATAATGAGGTGTGTTATCTATGTAGTTCAGTGGTTAAAAGTAAATTATCCATGGGATCAATACATAGTACAAATCAATACAAACAAAAACCCACTGAATTTGACTACTTTTACTCATATCATAGTGGGTACTTTCTCATTTAAACTGTATCAATAAAATTACACAGAAGAAATTCCTGAGCTCCATGACTTCAACCTGAAACTAATCTTCAGGCTACAAAATGAGGTCCATGAAGCTCAATGTATTCTGATATTTTGATGCATTTAGAGGCAGATTTTCAAGAGGTAGATTTGAATTGAAGATAATCACTCCTGAGAAAGAAGAACAGAGAAGAAGGAAGCATGTATAGCTGTTTTACAGGTTTGTTCCATGTCAGTATTTGCATTTTGTTTCCAAAATACAATGCATTTTTAGCTTACAAACTTTTGCTTCCCTACTTTTATTTTTGTGTTAACAGGTCTTAAACTACTTTATTTCCTTCTCATAACAGTTAATTCATAGTCTTTTATATTAGGAGCTTCCGTTCATTTTTAGACTTCAGTTTTATTCATGTGATGTATTCATGACCTGTAGTGTTGAGCATATTTCCTTTTTGACATGTGAAGGTGTTAGTGCCTTAGATTTGCATTGGTGTTATTGTTGAGTGATTAAATATTGATAAAGAAGTAAATCATACTTCCTTTTCCACATTTCATCTGGAATCTCCATCCAGATGGAATCAATAATTAATAAAATGCATATTAAAAAGAGGATTACATTCATTACCTGTGATAACATAAATATTTGAAAGAAAATAATTAGAAGAGACTCATTCTCCATTGCAATCTAGAAGGTCATATCTTGCTTTTCTAGGTCACTTTTTATCCCCTTGAATCCTAGGAAGGCCTGTTTTCTCTCTTTGCTGCCTAGAGAGGTTAGGATGGAAGTATCTCATTTGCCAAAATAGCCTGAAGTTGGAGCATTGAATCATGATTCTTATCAGACCAGGCATCAACTCTGAAGTCTCTGGAAACATCAATTCATCCATTTCTCAGCTGCTTTCTCAAGGCAGTCACCACCCCCACCCTGCAACCTCTGCCCAGTCTCACTAGAGGAAGCTTTCCAAAGTTCTCAGCCAGCAATACATCCTTCAGCTCTGTGAATGTCACAAGGCTTTAATGGATGGGGAAGAACCAGCTCACCCAGAAATCAGATGGAGTGTATCTGCATGATGCCCTGTCCAACTCTGTGCTACCCTGACCATCATTTTCCCATGTTGCCCACCATGTGCTTAATGGGGCTGGGTCAGTCTAACATGGTAGACAGGTTAAGTAAGTGTTTTTCATTCCCCATGACTCCATCTGCTCATGCATGATGGATTTGTCCTGCTGTACCTGGTATGGGCATTGCAGACTCTCATGGCCACAGGAATTCCTTGCTATCCAGGCGTGTTCTGCCTTCTGGGCCTCTAGTTTCTCTGAACTTTTCAGAGCCCTATGCAAAGCCATCATTTTGTGCCAGCACCTTCTTTCCCTCTCTCCACCTTCCCTGGAAAAGCCTGAGCCAAATGTAACTTGGGAAGCTTTTCAACACTGCCACAGGGTTCAGCCCATCCTTTCCTTTCCTACGGCAAGCATGATCTCCACCATATTAACCTAGAGAATCAGCCTGAGGGGACTGGGAGAAAAAAATTGACATAGTGATCAAGGAACAGATTTTAGCTAGAAACCCATGCTCTGAGAGTCCATCTTTCTTCATCTTTCCCATCAATGGCTTTGGAAGTGAATTGTACCTCTCCCATGGGGCCAAAATTGTGTGAGCACAATTAACTGATCTTTCACTCAGATTTACATGCCAATAATGGATGACATTAATCTTGAATCTTCCAGCATCTCTTTCATGAAATAAGCATCACTTTCTCATAGTTTATATTAGAAAGATATACAATATACTACAGCAATCCAGAAAAAAATGAAGAGACTCACTCTCTGGAATAGTAAAGTGTCTATTGAACTACCATTTTAGTACTTACAATGTGTGGAACATACAAATCAAGCTTCAAGTAAAACTTATATCCAAAGAAGATTGACATAATGCTTTACATTTTATTTCATTTTGTTTCATTGTGGCTATTCATATTGCAGCAATGATGGTGTCCTATTATCTGCATTTACACTTTCTACCAAATCTATCTTCCAGGTTCTTCCCAGGAAAGTTAATAGGTTTCTCTTTATCATTATCACCTCAAAAATTTTCTAAGTGATCTGTATAAACCACCAAATTTTATAAGAAACCCTTCTTTCTTTTGAATTTTTTATATATGAAATACTTTACAGAACAAATACAACCCCCCCTTTTTTTTACTATATTGTGTTTGTAACTGAAGGTTAGAAGCAAACCATATTTTTATGTTTTCATTTTACTCCTACTCAAGATCAAAGGCATAGGAATTCTAACCTTTCTATTTTTTCTGTGAAAAATCCTATTTCTAAGTGCATTTATAGTCTAAAATATAGCTCAGAGATGATAAGTGAAAATATCAAAGAAAATACAAGACTCAGAAATTGTAGCTCTTTGTATTCTGTTCTTCAATGTGTGTATTTTAGTACTTTCATGAAAACAAAGCATCAACCCCAAGTTCATTTATAGTTTTAGACAATTGAATGTATTTACTTACAATTACATGAAAAGTTGTCTCTTTTATTATATAAATACTTGCCATTTTAATGTGTCTGCTAAAATGCATCATTTGATCAAATTGATTTCATGGGCTTCTCAACTTGTTTCCATTACTGTTATCAGTTATAGTAACTGTCAATAACTGCTCTCAAAATTCTTTTTAATTTCACACTTTTTTTGTTCCTTTTTATGAATTATTGCAAAAAAGACAGGCTTAGCATTAATTTGATGTTTGACAAAATTCCCTCAAAGATAAAACTATTACCAATCTCAATAGATTATTTTGGGTATATGAATTAAGATATGAAAAACTCTTGGAGTGATATATATATATTTGAAATGATCAAAAGGATTCTTGTTGCTACTTATTATTGTAGCATATTGTAGCAAGATGCACTGGCCACTTAAAATATTTGAATACAAATTCATCAATATACTCTCTTTAGTGTTCTACCTCATTGCTATTCAAGAGGATTTCTTGGACCTGTAGCATTGTCATGACTAGAGAGCATGATACATATTCAGAAACACAAATCCCATGCCAGGACTTCTGAATTCATCTTCATATTAGCAACATATCCAATCCATATTTGTACTCATTAAAATTTAGGAAGCAATCTTCTAACTCACTATAACTTTCTCATTTGAGGTATATAATTACTTTATTTTATAAAATATAAATATAGTCCCCAAACATATATTCTCATGTTTACCTTAGTTTTACATTTTATTTCACAAAAGTGTAGCATGTACCACTATTTTTTAAATTAGGTCATCCCCTTTCCTCAGAGTCATATATTAGGCAACCATGCTTCATTTAAAAAGTATCTTATTGAATAATTGACATACCTCACCTTTGTGAGAGCCAGTTTTCCTGACTTTCATTGTGTAAAATGAAAAACTCTCTCAATGTTCACATGACCAATGTGCCATTTATACACTTATTCTTATTTCAGAATCCATTGAGATTCAGGGATGTGCCCATTGATTTCTCTCAAGTGGAATGGCAATGCCTGGTAAGAATTTATACACAGATGTGATATTGGAGAACTACAGAAACGTGGTCTTTCTGGGTAAGTAAAACTTCCCTTAAGAATTCTTAAATCACTATCAATATTGAATGTCCTTCCTTTGTAGAATATCTCTTGGTATTTTCTGCTGTGCATGAATGTGTTTTAAATACTTACTTTCATGGAATAGATTGGGAAATTTTTGATATACACAAGAAAATATTAATTTTTTTATGCTTACCATCATTTTTTTCTTTATAAGATATACACTCCTGCCTTCAGACTTGTCATATAATTCAACAGTATACAATATTGTGAATTACAGCTTAAGGTCCAATGTATTTCCTTGTCTTTGATTTGTTCCCTTTATACTTGATAGCTGAAAGCTCTGCTCAAAATTTTTAGATTGAAATATTATACATTCTAATGGGCCTGTCAGAAGACAACATTTGTAGAAATAATTTTTCAGAATCTGGTATTACTCTAATGAATACTCCAGGCCATGAGCAGCAGTGATTAAAGGGAGAATTTCTTTCACTCATTCCATTTTCAAATAAAAATTTCTCTCTCTCTCTGAGCCATCCCTTGTCACATTTCTGGACCTAAGGAAAGAGTCATGAAAACCAATGAGACAAGAGACAGTAGCTATTTTGTTCAATTAATTTGATGCTGTGACCAAGAGATATTATGACACAATTTTAAGTAGGACAAGTTTATTTGGGGCTCATGGCTTCAGAGGTTTCAGTTTGTAGAAAGTCAGATCCATTCCTTGGGGCTTGACATGAAACCAAACATCATGCTGGAAGGGTTTGGTGGAGGGAGGTGGCTAATGTAATGATCACATACCTGAGAGACATAGACTGCATAGGCCAGAGAGAGATACAAAGTGATTATCCTAGAGGTGTACCTCCAATAATACGCCCACTCCAGGCACATCCTACCAGACTGCAGTAAGCTACTGCTCAGTTAATTCTATTAAAGGATTAATATACTGATTGGGTTAATGCTCTCATAACCCAATGATTTCACCACTAAGCCTTTTTGTATTGTCTCATGCATAAAATGTTGCAATATTCTTCACAGCCATACTGTAAGATTCACCATAGTGACTGGTGGGTAGAAATGAAGAAAACCAAAGATTACTGATGATGGATTCAAATTTCAAGGAGGAAACCACATTTAATATGTTAATTGAGAAGTTCTCATCCAACAGAAATAAATCGGCAGAAACCCAGTTGTATTTTTCTTGCAGTCATAGAAAGACATGCTTTCCCTATGTTTATCATGTTTTCAAACTATTTTAGACTCCTTCTTTCCCTTAGTGATCCATCAGTAGTTTCAAAGAAATAGATATAGAGTACTTGGCTTTGTCTGTTAGGGTATGCATGGTTTGACATCTCTTTATTGGTTTTGAAAATCCTTAGAAATCCTGTTCACATTTTTTAATGTCTCTAGGTTAAACCATTATAATATATTAATATCCTAAATCAGTTTATCTAATATGGTTTAAAATTTATTTACTCAAATTTTCTCTTCAGGACTCTTTATGAATTATTTTACTGAAATTTTAGTTAATATTCTCTGCCATGTAATGAGTTTTTTACATGCAATTCTTTTTCTTTGTAAGTTTATAGTCATGACTGAAAAATGTGATTATAAAGAAAGATTTTAAAAGTAATATATTTATTGATGATTCTATGGCTAAATTTGTTTATCTTCTTGTGTGCATTTATGTGTTCTATTGTTTAGAATAGGTTCTATATTCAGGAGTAGGTTTTCTCCCATGAGTGAATAATGTTTTTATTTTTGTAATCTCTATATTATGATTGAATGTTCATTGTACTTCACACTTTGGAACAATGTAAGTTGAAAGATGCATGAATCATGTGCCTATGGTCAATTATATACATGTTTCACTTGCTTTTATAAATCTTACTCCTGTTTTGTTATTGACTGTATATTGTGTCTTTTTTCTTTACTCCTTCTAAGTATTTGTGTAATCTATCTAAATAAATATATGTAGACCTATGTACCTATACTGATGTTTGAGCTCAGGGGTTCTATATTACTAAGTCAAATCCCTAGTCTCTTTTTATTTTTATTTTGAAATAGGTTCTTTCCAAGGTATTTGAATTGGCTTCAAATTTTAAATTCTCCTTCCTCCACCTTTGTGGCAGCAAGAATTACTGACATGCTTATCAACTATTTATTGAAAAACCTCTTCTTTTGTCTAGAATAAAGACTTTAGCATTTTAAAGAAAACTTTAAATACTTTTAAAATTCTGTTTAACTTTAATGCATTTTTAAAATTTAAATGCAATCAGATCACATAAAATTAAACTTACTCTTTCCTTATTTTAAGTATTGCTTAATAGTTTTAATTATAATTATCTTGCAACATTTTTCTAGGTAGTTTACATTTCCCAAAATTAAGTTAGGTTTTCATGAAAAGAAAGTGCTAATTTGTCTCTCATCACAAACACCATTTCTTCTGTTCAGTAGGTTGGATTACTTTAGATATCTCGTATAGGTAGAATCATAAAAGACTTGACTTTTTATGAATTTTTTTGAGTAACCATAAAGTCTTCAAGGTGAATGTGTAGTATAGATGTTATGCAATTTCTCATCTTTTAAAATTAAAAAAAATACATTGTTATTTTCCAAATTACCTTCATCCACATATGTGAAAGACATATTTTTCTTTCCCTGTAGGACCTACTGAATAATTTAATGATTACAAATGTGTAACTATTTCATGATTCATCCATATAAGTGAGGATTTACTCTGTTCTGTTCAATATCTCAACTTGCCTAAGCTCAAGTCAGTATTAATGTATTGAATACTGTAGCTTTTGTTACATTGTAAAATCAAAAATCATTATCCAAACTTATTTTAATTTTGAATATTTTTAAATTATTTATAAGCACTTGGAATTACATGGGATTTTTAAAAAATAATATCATTTAAAATTGTTTAAAAAATAATATCGGGATGTGATAGCTACTACCATGAGTGTCTACATCATTTGGGTGTTATAGACAGTTTCTAATTTTATCTTTCATTTCTGAACAAAGCCATGTTTAGGAGTACACCATTGCCACATATATTTGAAGTTTTGAACATCTCTTCTCCTTTTGCTTTTAATTAATTATAATATGTTCAGAAAATCATTTAAATATTGTCATTTCTTAAGACATTTTCTGTTTTTAAGATGGTCAATCAAGAGTATTTCATAAGATATTGAGAACACTGAGTCTATAAATCTAGTTGTATTATAATATTTTTTGCTGTATTCTAAACATTTAGTATTCTGCCTAGTTTTATTTTCTGTTAAATTCACTGGGGATTTGTGTCTCCAAATATTAGTGTCTTACTATTTCTATCAATTCGCTCTGCATTGTCTTTCTATACTTGGAAGTATGACTGAGTTACACCTGTAGTTACTATGACTGTAGTGTTTAAAGAGTGGTCTCTTTTATATTAAAATAATATTCTAGTTTGTCTCTTTTCAAAATATTTTTACTTATAAAGATTTTTATCTCACATAACTTTTTGATTGCTTTTTTTAACATAATTATTGCCATCTTTGATTTATTGTTTTCATTGTTGTTAGTAATATTGTTTTCATCATTTCAATTTTACTAAAAGTGACCATAGATTTTTAAAAAGTCTCATGTAGGTAGCATACAGGAAATTTTGGATTTAATCCTGTCAGTCATGTTATGTGTTCTGATTGGCATTTAATAATCCATTTATAATTAAATAAATTATTGAAAATTAAGGACTTATTACTGTTATTTTATAAGTTATGTTCTCTTATGATTGTTTATTTTTTAATTTCTTTTGGTTCATAGCTTTTTTTAGTACCATACTTTCATGTCTCACCTTATTCTATTCATGTTTTATAGTTATTACTCCATTAAATTTGGATTACATAAAACAATTTAAGCTTACTGTACCTTATATACTGGTAGTAAATTAACTTAAATTCCATATAAAAATCAACATTTTTGCATATTCTTTCCATGTTGTTATTGATGTCATACCTGTTTTTATACCATATCCCAATTAACAGATTTATAATAATTTTTATAGTTTTGTCTTTCAAACACTATAGCAAATTTTTTTATGTACCATCATTACAATGTAGTAGAATTTATATTTGTTTTAAAATAAATTTGTTTAAAATAAATTTGGATAATGATTTTTGATTTTACAATGTAACAAAAGCTACAGTATTCGATACATTAATACTGACTTGAGCTTGGATATTTGTGCTTTTGACAGAAAGTTTTGAGATTTTAAAAGATTTGTCCAGTACAGATTTATTTTCAATTGAAAGGATTCTCTATAGTACACGTCATATGATAGGTCTGGAAGTGAGAAACTTTTTCAGCATTTGTATACCTTGACATTTTTTTTCTTTACTTTGTAAAAATAGAGGCTTTGGATATAATGTTCATATTTAATTCATTTCTTCTTTCATTTATTTGACTATAGGTTCTAATTATTTTCTGGTACTCTTGGTAAAATCATCAACTAATAATTATATAGAAATATTCTTATGAGTGATACATCTCTTATCTGTTGGTCCTCTCAAAAATTTTCTCCTTGTGAATTTTGAAATTTTGATTAACATGTGCTTTATTTTGAATTTTTTGTGTTTATACAAGTTGGAAGTGATTGTGCTTCTTAAAGTTTGATATATATTTCTTCTTCACATTTCCAATTTCTCAGACCTTTCTTATTAATATTTTCCATACAAAATTTCTGCTGATTTCTTTTAGTAAATATTTTCTTTCAATTTTATTTACATTAATTGATCAACACATCAATAAATGATTATTTAGACTTCTTAATAAATTTGTAACTTTCACATTCCTATGATCTTTCATATTTTCATATTTTTCTTTGATTGAGCTGTTTTCCTTTTTTATTTGTGTGCTCTTGTTTCCATTGAGATAGTTCTGCTTAACAACCAGCTTAGAGTGGATGATCATAGTGATTTTGCAAATGCTTGCAATTATCAAATCAACAAAAAAATTGGCAAGGTAAAAAGAAATACTTATAATCCCAGAAAATTTGGAGGCTGACAGAGAGGGACTGCAAGTTTCAGAGGAGTTTCTTAGTGACATCCTGTCTCAATAATATGCAATATAGAAAGGACTAGGGGGGACTGTAGTTGTAGCACAGGTATTGGTTTCAATACTCTTAGCCCCATTAAAACAAAATAAATGTATTATATTCATCTACAACTAAAAAGAAAAAAATAAATTAAAAAAAGGACATGGGAAGTAAATTAGTGGAAAAGTGCCCCTGTATTCAATCCACATTACTCTCCCCCAATAAAAGAAAAGAAGAGGGAAAAAGCCAGGGGAAAAATTAATTGTTACATCAATTGACTCACATGCAAAATCCTAACAGTTGAAATTAGGAGCTATGATTTGAGGGATGATAGGAATACAGTCAACCAATTTCTGCAATTTTTTATATTTTTCTCTTTTTAAATTTTTTGATTCATGGTACACAAGCAAGGTACAACTTTTATTTCTCTGGGTTGTACACAAACTAGGGTCTCATCATTTGTGTAATCATACGTGTACACAGGGTAATGATATTAGTCTCATTCCATTATCTTTCCTTCCCTTGCCCCTCCCCAAACCTCATTTCCCTCTACAGAGTCTTTCCTTCCTCCATTCTTCCCTTACTCCCTACCACATTATGTATCATCAACTATTAACAGAGAAATTAATCAGTCTTTGGTTTTTTGGGATTGGCTTATTTCACTTAGCATGATATTCTCTAGTTCCATCCTTTTACCTAAAAATGCCATAATTTTATTCTTTATGGTTGAATATCATTCCATCTTGTGTATATACAAGTTCTTTAACCCTTGCAATTGAAGGGCATCTAACTTGGTTCCACAATCTAGCTGTCATGAATTGAGCTACTATAAACATTGATTTGTCTGCATCACTGTGGTATGCTGATTTTAAATCCTTTGTGTATGGTCAAAGGAGTGGGAAAGCTGGGTCAAATAGTGGTCCCAAGTTTTTTAAGAAACATACACACTACTTTCGAGAGTGGGTGTGCCAATGTGCAACATCAGTAATGTATGAGTGTAACTTGTTGCTCATATCCTCACCAACAGCTATTGTTGCCTTTATTCATGATAATTTCCATTCTAATAAGGTGTGATAAAATCTCAGTGTAAATTATATTTTCATGTCTCTTATTACTAGAGATGTTAAATACTTTTTCCATATATTTGTTGATTGCCTATAGATCTTCTGTGTTTGAATCCATCCCTTTTATTGATTCCTGATTTTATTTCTTCTGCTTTGGGAGCCTTGCTAAGAAAGTCTGTACCTAAGTCAACATGATAAAGGTTTGGGCCTAATTTTTCTTCTATTTTTTGCAGGTTCTCTGATATAGTTCCTAGGTCCTTGATTCATTTTGAGTTAAGTTTTGTAAAGGATGAGAGATCAGAATTAAATTTTATTTTGCTGCATATGAATTTCCAGTGATTTTAGCACCATTTGTTGATGAGACTACCTTTTCTCCATTGTTTTTTCAACCTTTATATAGTATGAGATAGCTGTATTTATGTGGCACTGTCTCTGTGTCCTCTGTTCTGTACCATTGGTCTACCTGTCTCTTTTGTGCCAATACAATGTCATTTGTTATTATTGATTTGTGGTATAGTTGAAGGTCTGGTACTGTGATACTTCTGACTTTGCTCTTCCTGCTAAGGATTGCTTTGCCTATTCTGGGTCTCTTATTTTTCCAAATGAATTTCATGATTGCTTTTTCTATGAGGTAAGGCATTGGGTTTTTAATTGGAATTGCATTGAATGTGTATAGCATTTTTGATAGAATGGCCATTTTGACAATATTAATTTTGCCTATGTAAGAGTATGAGACATCTTTCCAACTTCTAAGGTTTTCTTATCTTCTTTCTCTAGTGTTCTGTAGTTTTCATTGTTGTAGAGGTCTTTCACCTCTTTTGTTACATTGATTCTCAAGTATATTTTTTAAGGATATTGTGAATAAGGTATATTTTGTCATTTCTGTTTCAAAGGATTCATCACATATAAATAGAAATGCATTTGATTTTTGAGTGTTGATTTTATATTCTGCTATTTTGCTGAATTTATTTATAAAATCTACATTTATGGTGAAATTTTTTGGATTATATAAATATAGAATCATGCCATCAGCAAATTGTAATAGCTTGAGTTCTTCTTTTCCTATTCATATCTCTTTAATTATTTTGGTCTGTCTAATTGCTCTGGCTAGAATTTCAAGAATGATGTTGAATAGATGTGGTGAAAGAAGTCTTCCCTGCCTTATCCCACATTTTAGATGGAATGCTTTCGTTTTTTTCTCCATTAAAAATAATGTTAGTTTTGAGCTTTGAATAGATAGTCCTTTCAATGTTCAGGTCTGTACCCACTTCCCAATTCATCTAGTGTTTTTAGCATGAAGGGGTACTGGATATTGCCAAATGCTTTTTCTCTTTCTATTGAAATCATCTTATGATTATTAAGTCTGTTGATGAAATGAATTACATGTATTTATTTCTAAATGAAGATAAAGCCTTGCAATCCTTTGATGAAACACATTTGATCATGGTACACTAGCTTGTTAACATGCTTTTGGATGTGATTTACTAGAAATTTTTAAAGAATTATTGAATCTATGTTCATCAGGGATGTTGTTCTAAAGTTTTCTTTTCTTTATATGTTTTTGTCTGGTTTTGATATCAGGGTGATGCTAGCTTCATAAAATAATTTTGGAAGGGTTCTCTTCTTTTCTCTTTTATGGCCTACTGTGAGGAGTATTGAAATGAGTTCTTTGAAAGTTTTTAAGAACTACACTGAGAATTCATCTGATCTTGGTCCTTTCTTGGTTGGTTGGTTTTTGATGACTTCTTTTTCATTGATTGAATTTGATCTGTTCAAATTTTGTATGACCTCCTGATGCATTTTGGGTGCATCATATTTCTCTACATACCTGTCAATCTCTTCATGATTTTCTATTTTTTTTTTTTTGGAGTACAGAGTTTCAAAATAATTTTTAATCATGTCTTGTATTTCCATAGTGTCTGTCATTATATCTCCTTTTTCATCATGTATATTATTAATTTGAATTTTCTTTCTCATTCTCTTCTTTAGTGTGGCTAAGGGTTTATCATTTTCTTTTTATTTTTCAAAGAACCAACTTTTTGTTTTCTCACTTTTTTAATTGCTTTTGTTTCAATTTCTGTAATTTTCCCTCTTATTTTTATTATTTTCTGTCTTCTGCTAATTTTGTTGTTTATCTGTTCTTCTTTTTCAAGGATTTTAGCTGTAATGTTAGTCATTTACTTTTTTGCTTTCTCTTTCATTCAGTGCACTCCATGCAATGCATTTGCCTCTTAGTCTTGCTTTCCTGGAATTCCAGGAATTTTGATATATTGTACTATTGATCTTGATTACCTCTAGGAATTTTGTTGTCTGCACCTTGATATCTTCCGGTATCTATGCATCATTCATTAGTGTAGTATTTAGTCTCCATGTTTTGGCCTAGTTTCTGTTTTATCTTTTGTCATTGATTTCTAATTTCTTTTTATTGTGATCTGAAAGAATAGAATATATGGTAGTATCTCTATTATTTTTTATTTGTTAAGCATAATTTTGTGGCACAACATATGATTATTTTAAAGAATTCATGTGCTCATGAGAAAAAAGTGTATTCACTTGATGGATGTTATATTCCTTATATGTTTGTTAAGTCTAAATTAGTGATTGTGTTATGGAGATCTATGATTTTTTTGTTCAACATTTGTTTGGAAGATCTGTCCAGTGGTAATGGAGGTTTGCTAGTGTCACCTTGAATTACTGTGTTGTGGTCAATTCAGTTCCTGGAATTGAGAAGGATTTGTTAGGAGAAGGATTTGTTTGGGCATAAATATTTATGATCATTATGTCTTGCTGATATATGCTTCCCTTAAGTTGTTTAAATGCCATTCTTTATCCCTTCTTACTAATTTTGGCTAGAAGTTCACTTAATCTGATATGAGGATGGAAGATTTTGGATTTTTACTGGGTCAGTGTGCATGGTATATTTTCTCCATCCTTTGACCTTTAGTCTGTGAGTATCCTTTTCTATGAGTGGAATCTCTTGAAGGCAGCAAATCATTGGGTCTTTTTAACAAAATTCAATCTGTCAGTACATGTCTTTTGATTAATGAGCTTAGGCTATTAGCATTCAGAGGTATTATTGAGATATAGTTTGTATTCCTGTCATTTTGGCTTATTTTTGTTTTTTAACTTGACTTTGTTTCTCATTTAATTGACTTTTCCTTTAGGGTAGTCCCTCTCTTTGATGAATTGCATTGTTATTTTTAATTTCTTTTTTATGGAATATTTTGCTGAGAATTTTCTGTAATGCACACTCAGGATCTGTATATTCTTTTACCTTTTTTTTTTGTAAGGATTGCATTTCATCATCAAATTTGAAGGTAAGTTTTGCTGAGTATAAGATTCTTTTTATCTATTTTCTTTCAGGGCTTGAAATATGTTCTTCCTGGTCCTTTTTGCCTTTAGGGTCTGGGATGAGAAATCTGATATCTGCACTGGTTTCCCCGTATATGTAATATAATGCTTTTCTCTCACAGCCCTTAAATTCTATCCTTATATTGTTTGTATCAAAATAATTTGGTTGTTAACATGATAAAAGAGAAAAGAGACTCCAAGAAAACAGATACATAAGATTAAAATAGAGAAAAATAAAAAAAATAGAAAAGTAGGAATTATAGTAATTATAATATTAATTAAAAATTCTACAATAAACTTTAATACACTATTCAAAGCTCCCAGTCTTCAGTAGCCTGATGCATGAGTGGTACATGATAATGTACTGTCCCAGGATGGGAGCTTCCATAACTAAAGATGGCAGCATCCAGTTTGGTAGCTATCCATGAGAGCAGGCAGAAGAAATCCCAATTGTTGGTAGATGGGGAGCCACAGTGTGGCACTGTGACTGCACAGGTCATGGCACTGGATATCTGAGGTCTGGTTCTGGTGTCACTGGAAAGCCACATGGACTGAGACTGGGTGTGCAAATTTATATTTGGATGGACACAAATCATGTTTTCCATACAACATGGTGTGTATGGTATATTATAATATTCTTTTTATTTTGTATTGACAATTGAGTCCAGAGGATTTTACAACTGGTCAATATCACCAGCAAATTTAAACCCTTACTGTTGATTTAGTTAGTGTCTTGCTAAATTGCTGAGGCTGGTCTTGAACAGTCATTCCTTCTGTCTCAGACTCCTGAGGCACTGGCATTATGATTGTGTGCTCTCCTGACTGGCTAATATATTGTATTCTTAATGGATGCTACTAGAACCTATGTAAAGTTTACTAAAAATAAACTTACTAATTATATGCTAATGTATGAATTAATAAGTTAGATTTAGTCATTTTTATTCTTTAAAACACCATGATATACAAAAATTTGTAAGTGTCATCAATTAATAAATAGCAAAATGTGAGCATTAAAAAGTGAGTGCATTTTGTTGGTCTCTATGATTTGACTTCATTCAGGTAGTACTGACAAGAGCTGTGATAGACTTTCATTGCCTCTCCATCCTGTTTTTATGCTTTATATTTTCTAGATGTATGTGTTCCTTTTCTCACTGTCAAAGTTTGTCCATATTTCTTTTTAAGAACCTACTTTGTTAAACCCATCTCGAATATCTTTGGTAATGTCAACCAAAATTGAATTGTTATTTCAGTTCTGTGGAGGCAAAACTAGTTTTCATAAGGTTTTCAAGATAGTCATAAATGCTTGCATGTTTCACTCTTCCTTTGTGTTAATGAGAAAGAAAAAAGGTGTTGATAGTTTTTTTCTTATTAAACAATATCCTACTGTGGAGTAGAAATGACTGGGTTGAAAAATGTAACACATTTTCCTTCCTTCCATTCTGTGACTCTCTATAGTATGTGCATTTGATTTTGTAAAATCTAAGATGGTTTTGGAAGTTCTCACAAGTCAATTTTTCAGTATATTTTTGTGATGTTTATTTTTAATTTTTTATTGGTCTTTAGTTATACATGAAATTTGAATCAATTTTGATGAAATTATACAAGCATAGATATATCTTGTTCTAATTATGACCCAATTTTTGTGTGTGGACCAGTTGTTTTGTTTTGCTTAGTTGTTTTCATATGTGTACTTATAAAAATTAGGTTATATTTATTCTATTGTCTTTCTCATTACCACCCTAATTATCTAGTAAGATGATTCCTTTATTCATTCATTTTTGATGGGCCACTAGGTTGGTTTCATGCTTTAGCTATTGTGCTTCATGCTAACATAATCATTAATGTGACTGTGTCACTGTACTATGCAAATTTTAAATACTTTGGCTATATACTGAGGTAAGATAAGTGGGTCAAATGGTGGTTTCATTCCTCATTTTTTTTTTGTATGAGTAATTAAACCCAGGGGTGATCAACCACTGAATCACATCCCCAGAGATTTTTATGTTTTATTTAGAGACAGGATCTCACTGAGTTTCCTAGAGCCTCACTAAATTGCTGAGACTGACTTTGAACTAATAATTCTTCTCCTCAGCAGCTCACATCCATTCCTACTTTTTGAGGAATTTCCATACTGCTTCCCAGAGGTTTTGCCCCAATTTGCAGTCCTACAATGTATGGTCATCCCTTTTCCCCACATCCTTGCTAACATTTGTTGTTACACGTATTCTTGGTAATTGCCATTCTGACTGGAGTGATGTGGAATAGCAGTAGAGTGTTAATTTTTTCCCTAATTACTAGAGATGTTAAACACATTTTTATATATTTGTTGACCCATCATATTTCTTCTTTTGAGAAGTTCCTGTTAAGTTGCTTTGTCCATTTATTTATTAGGCTATTTGCTTTTATTTATCTATTGATTAATGAGGATCTTGGATTTACTTTGCTTCTCTTTTTGTGACATCCTCACCTTGGTAATAACTTCATTTTTTTTTTTGCATTGTACATTCACAAGAGTCTAGGAAGTAAAATAATTTTTTCTTTGATTTCTTTCAGTTATGTATTCTCATTAACCCCAGGAAATTTCATCAGAGCAGGGAACTTGATATGACCCTGGAATAGATGATAAAATGAACTGGCTTCTCCACAAGAGGCACTTCATGCTTTTCATCATTCTGTGTACTTGCCTCTTTATTAGCTCTTTCCTTAACCTGTAGAGCTGGGCCCCAATTAACCTTTACAGGTTTCAAGAGTATATTACTGTGTAATTTTACTAGATTATACCAAGTGCCAATCACAAAGTTTGTGACATTTTACATGAACCTCAGCTGCTATTGTATATGCCAGGTTAAAATTTTTTAAATTTTTCTTCTGTATTGTTTTTGTTTTTTACAATGATGGTTCTTTTTTTTTTTTCATTGTATTTATGATTGCAGTTTTATTATGAAGAATATAAATCAGGAGCAACTAAATGTAGGGACACATAGTGCAAGGCCTGTGTGGGGAGCTCTTAATGAGGAGCTTCTGTGCCCTCTTCCAGTGGGATCTCACACATCACTATCCCAGAGCATCAGTATATTTGCCACCCAGGAAGCTCCATTGCACCTTGTATTCCAGAATTTTTATTGGTGTTTCATTAAGTAGGCACAAATGATTACATCATTGTGCACCTGATTGAATTCAATCTGCAGGTTAATTGCCTCCCCTCATGTTGGGCAAGTCCAATGATGGTTCTTATGAAAAACCTCAAATGTTTCTCATGGTCAGGGTCCAAGAATTGCTCACTGCTCCTGTGGTGCTCTTTGGTTCTCATCCTTTTCAGTGTTAAGAGTCAGTAAGTATCTATTATGTTTTTAAGAGAGTGGACATCATCTTCTTCCATCCTGGGCACATGGAAGATTACCTGGACATCCCAATGAAGATAATCTTATTTTTGCAGTTTTCATTTCAACCATCCAAATTTTAATAAGATAATCAAATATGATATATATTAATTCACAGATAAAATGTGGCATATTCTACCCAGCATTTCCCAAAGTAAATTCCTTCAGAAATGAAAGTGCTCTCAGTCTGAAAACTTTAGGTCCAAAGTAAGTTGATTGTCACTGACTAACTGTGGCTGTTCAGTCCATCAAATATGGCATGAAAAAAGGAACTGAGTTATAATTTAATTAAAATTTGAAATATGAAATGCCACATGTAGGTTATAAATTCTTATTGGACAGCAGCAGCTAAATTTTTTTCCTGACCCTTGTTTTTTACATAATAATGAAGCCTGGAAATCACTCCAGCAAGAAAGGGATTTTGCATTTTTTATGATTGCATAGTCCTCAAGTTTATCATAGAAAATTCAAGCAGCCTCCTATTTCTGAATAGCTATCATATTTCTAGACTTCTGCTATTATAAATTGTCTCTTATCTTTTTGCATTGTAACTTCAGCATACATTCTTAGAAGACATATAGATATTTCCAGAAGTATATGTCTTTGTAACATTGCTAGATAGCATGAAATCCACTCTATAAAATTTGTGGCATTTGACAGTAACTCCTGTAATGTATTAGAATGCCTCCTTCCTCACAGACTATGAAGAGGAACTGAGGGAGGTAAACATAATATGAGAAGTCTGTGGAAACCATTTCACTAAATCAGGAAAATTAGATGTTTGTACAGGGTTCCTAGGTCTGTGCTTGTCTTTTTTTTTTTCAATTTTTAAATTTGTTCTAAGTAGTTATACATGACCATAGAATGCATTTTGACATATCATATATAAATGCTGTGCTTGGTTTGAAAATTTCCTCCTTTTAACTCTGTGGCTCTGGGTCCATGTTCCCAACATGGGGAGGAGGTCTTATATGAACCAGAAACTCCATGTCACCACAAAATAGTAATTAGGGGGACCTACCTACTAGGTTCAAGACAGGCACAAACCAGTTTGGCAATCCACCACCCTGTCCTAGGAAAGGGCTTTTGAAAGAGCCTGTAGTTCCCTGCTCATGATAAGAACCAAGGCTGAAGCCACAGAATTGTTTCATCTTCCTTCACTCCCTCTCTATGAGGAGATTGTAGCCTGTTAGCATTAGATATGGCAGTTTACTGAGTTTCATCCTCTCCCCATGCAGCTGTACCATGTCTTGTTCAGATGGTGAGTCTCCAATACTCAAGGTGACTGTTGGACTCTTACCTGTAATGCGGGTCTTTTAAGATCATACAGCATGGCAGGTGCCCCAAATTCGATGTTATTTCTTTGGATATATCCTGTTATGCAGGTCTACAGAAAGAAAGAGGGAATGATACTATGCATATATTCTTTTAGTTGTTTATACACATGGAAATTTTTCAGTGAGAACTGAGTTCACACACTGTTGTTCCATATCTTCTTTTGGAAAAAAAAATTCTGTTTTTAAAATGATGACTTTCCTTGAAGCAGAAATGATGTGGAGAAGATGGAGAGTGGTGACACCTGATGATGAGAGTCCGAAATGTAGGGGTGGTTGTGCCCAGCAGGAGGTTAGGACAGTGGTAGGGGATTTGTGAGTTGTGAATGAGTTGCCTTGATTTCTTTGTACATGTCAAAGCTTTCTGGACCTTTCCACATATTGGTGGTGATCCTGCTATCATCATACACACCCTAGAATCTTTCACCATGGTATTTAAATTCTAACCCTTGTGTGAACTGAACAGAAAACTGCTCAACTTCATGTGAGATTAATCATACTAAAGTAGTTTGAGACATAGAAACATAGGGACAGTCACATAAACAGACACACTGTCAAATAAATTGATGTGATCTGCTTATTTCTACATATAAAATAGTTCACTGTTGACATGTTTCCAAAGCATCAATTATATGTGCATCATACGTATAATCAGTTTACAATTCTTTTCTTTTGAACATTTAAACAGTAAGGTTGTCATATTTAAAGCACTATAGCATCCATATTTAGAACAGGTGTTTTTAATTTAATCATTATTTTATTTTTTAATTTTCTCATGTATATTGGCATGATTGTTAGTCTTTAAGTGTGTTTCTACACTAACTATTTTGATTCAAACTCAGTTTGACTGAGTTTATGAATTTCCTTATTTATAAAACTTTATTACAATCACATTGCCACACTACCACTTAATTCTTTTTTTATTTAAGACTTGTAAAATAAGGTTGGGGATGATGTTCTGTGGTAGAGCAACTGCCAAACATCTGTGAGGTCCTGGTTTCAATACCCATACACCACAAATGCATACACACATGTGGGCTTGTATATGCATAAGACATATTAAACAGAATTAAAATGTATATTAGAAGTAAAAATTACTTTGTCCTTTCTTTCCCTATAATTTCTCATCCTTAATACAGTTTCCACTGATTAACTCATACCTGCTTTCCCAGATGTTATCTCTATATGCAATATTGCAACTTGTATTATATTTAAACATATCCATTAACTTAAGTTGATAAATGTATTTTTTTCTATAATGGTACAATATTTGACCTTATAGTTTGTGATTTGCCTGGTTTATTGGATATATTTCTTTTTTGTGTGTTTCCCAGTATTTGTTTAGAATTTGATTTTACTTTTTCTGTGTATTGTCTCTTGATATCATTAACTTATGTCTCTTGTTTAAAAGTATTCTATACATTATGGATTAAAAACTCATTACTGAGTATAGATTAGAAATAGTTTTTCCTATTTTCACACGTTGCTTGAAGGGAGGTGTTTTGTGTTAAAGGAGAGAGAAGGTTGCAGAAGGGAAGATTGCTTGGAATGCATTTCTGAAATAAAGAAATAGCCAATGTATCACAACATCAAACAAGACATCATCAACATGATCTTGATGACTTTTTACTAGAGATTTCCCTGGTCTGGTCATATGAGCTTGGCCTTTTATTCAGGTGCATGGACTCATCTGAGGGTGTGGACAGAATTCTTCCCATTTCCTGAGTCAGCTTAGTTCCTCTAAATAGTACACTTTCTCAGAAGGTGGCCTGGAGAGTGAAGATATTTTGATTTTCAGAGAAATATCTGAAGGGGGGATGAAGAGGAGGCCTGTGCAGAGGTATTTCTTTTGCCAAGGATCACCCTTGGCATTGAGTTTGCCATAGAATCCTCATCATGCAACATTTCTATGTAATGTTTTTCATATGTGTAATATAAAACTGCTCCCCTGCCCTTTCCGCTGCAGTCACTTCCCCACCACCCAACTACTTGTCTGTCTGTGAACATCCTAGCTAGCTATTGATTCATCTATAAGTTTGCAAGTATCCTTCTCCATTATTGGTCCCCTGTTAGCCCGGTGGAATTCAACAGCTTAAGGATAGCTTCCCTGTCATCTTTTCTCATACTTTCCTTCTCTCTCCTCCTTGCTTTTAACACTCTTTCTTGCTCACACCTTTTCTCTTTCTCTTTTTCTCTCATTTTCTCTCTTACCCTGCAGGGAGACACTCTGTTTGCTTAATAAACCCTCATGTCAATTCCCATGTCCAGCGTGGTTTTTGTGGGTTTCTTACAATATGTATGAATAAAAGTATAATTTATGCTAATTAAAGAAAAAATTAATAGATTGTTTTATACCAATGTAATGTTAATAAAATGCAAGTGATTCTTTACTAACTAGTGTAGATTAACTTGTTTTTCAGAATCTTTTTTTGACTAGAATTTGGAAAAAAACATACTTTCACTTAGTACAAATATGCATATTTGTAACTGAAATCAGAGAAGCATAACTGATTACCTGTGCTTCAGTAAATATTTAATTCCACTCATCTTTAATACCCTATTTAGTGTTCTTCAAAAATGATGATAATGACACACTAAATTGATTTCATAATCCAGTAATGGATTACAGCTTGTTATGTGAATACACTTCTAGACTAATTTTCAAGATACAGCTCAAGTTTAGACATTCCTAATGGATGGAACCTGCCTTTCTTCATATACATGGGTGACTGATAGTACAGGTGCTCCTCCTCAGGGCCACTACTGGTCATTTAACAAAGGCATGCATCTGTTATTAAACACAGAAAACTACATTTTGATCCCATTAACATCATGTTATAATCACAAATTACTCTTCTCAGTTTTAAGACTTCATTGTGCTAGATTATTTCCCAGGCTTCTTTGGGTTTGTTTTCATTCTGATACCAGGAAAGAGCCACCATGAGGGAAATTCTGCTCAGCTTCACCAGTCGGGCTGCTTACTATCTTTATTTCCTTCTGTTTACATGTTTTTAGGGTGATAACATTTACATAATGTAAAATTCACCATTTTAACCATTTTAAATTGTGCAATTATGTGCAATTCAAAACATAAAGTGTTGTACACCCATCACAACTATCTAAATGTGTTCAAATGTTTTTTTATGGCAGAGTGTGGTCTTTATATGATGACTATTCCATATAAGCTTTAGAATTTGTATTCAGTTGTCATTGGAAGAAGTAGTCTGTTGCTATCAATTATATTCAGTTGATTGATGGTTTTGTGTTTTACCTATTTCATCAAAATTTTCTCTTGCTTTTCTCAACTTTCATTTCTTATAAAGGTGTGTTGAAACTCCAAGCAAGAGAGTGGATTCATGTATTTTTCCTGCTGTTTCTTCAGCTGTAGCCTCATATTTTTGAGACATACACATTGAGGATTATAATGTCTTCTCTTTATCATTATAAAATTCTGGTCTTTATCTATTCTAACTTTCCTTGTTCTGATATCAGTCCAGGTTGAAATTCATGTGTCTATTCTAGCTTTCATTTGATAAACATTAAAGAGATGGAGACAGACATGCCATGCTAATATTAGTTATTTTTATATTTAAGAGAGTTTGTTTTAGACAGAATACACATGGGGTTTGAAATTTTTATTCCTTCTAATAATATTTTATTTGAATATTTAGACCACTGACATTCAAACTGATATGGATATGGTTGAATCAACCCCAATTTTATGTGTTCTTATTCTCTAATTTTTGCCTTTGTTCACTGTTCATATTTCTGTCTCCCACTTTTTTTATGCAAATGTGAGAACCATTATTTGTAGACACCTTGCCTTTCTTAGAGTTGTATGCTTTACTTTCAGACAAGACATATTTAGGATCATCCTATTTTCAAATTTACCTGGAGATATTATGCTGTGAATTATTTCTGGCTATAAAAGCATAGGGGTTTTATGTGCATAGCAGAGCCCTGTAAGTATGATTATTACAATATCAATATATAGTATTTAAGTCTTGATAGCATCCCATGGATCATGCCTAAAGAACAGCAGAAAA
>NW_025920466.1:0-91141 GCF_902686445.1 Sciurus carolinensis
GTTTATGGAAAGCTTCATTTCAATTTTCCAAAATTCACCAAGCTAAAATAATTACCAAATATAAAATTAAGCAAGTTTTTATGTGAGAAATCTGGTTGTGTGATCTTTGGTGTAGTCATAATGTGCAAGTGCTGCCTCATTTACTCTTAGTCCAAATAACCTCCTGAGTGCTGCTGACTTCTTGAGTCTGTCAATCTCTTCTTTTTTCTTTGTTCCCATTAACCCCAGCTGTGTGAATCAGGACACATTTTGTATTTTCCATCCTGGCACAATGCACTATGTGTATTACCACATGGAAATGTCCTTGGCCAAATGAGAAAATGAAGGAGCATCCTTCTGTAGAAGATTCAGGAAGACACCTAACTCTAGAGAATGTCTAGGGATCTTACAGAGCACTTTCTTATACAGGGGAGGTCTATGTTTGCCCACACCCCTTTTTTTCCTTTTATTAAAGGCTAAGGGAATTCTGCTTTGAGAGATCATTGGGAATGTTCTCACCAAAATCTCTGTCAAAGTTCATATGATCCATTGTAAAACTCTACAGACTTAAATTTATCTGTATTCTACTTTGGAAAATTCCAATATCATATTCATGATCAGACCTTGGAACTTTCCCAGTTAAGGAAGAAATTACAACAGTGGAGAGATGTGTACCTTCTGACCCAGAAACACACTGACAGCCACCAGGGCCCAGACTTCCTTGAGCTCCTGGTTGAGGGGCACAGGTTGGCAAAATGACTTGTCCTCAAACAGCCCATGTAAAGTGGCCAGAGACCCTGATTACACTGAGCAGCTCCAAGGTTCCAGGTTTCTGAATCTCAGGATGCTCCATTCACCAAATGATCTTTTGACCAGCTCTTCTGTTTTCCATGTCAAACTTAGGGTATGATAGTTTTAGGATGCCTGAATGAGAACACAGAAGAAAAATACACAGCATGAAAATCAAAGCAGTCCAACTATGTCATTTCTCCATAGTTAAAAATCACTTCAGGATGAAAAGGCAGCATCTACCTAATGTTTAAGAGGAGAAAGGGGATGTGACAGAAGGCCACATGTTAAACTAACATCACTCTGGATTAGGAGTGAGAGTTTCCCAGCCTCCAGTTTGAATGCTTTACTTACTACTGTGGGCAAGGGATCATTTTATCTCTACTGAATCTGTATCCTGATCTATGGAAATAGATGCAGAATATATATTACCAACATGTGTGAAATGAATATTCAGGAGTGCTTTGGAAATTATATAGACCCTCAGTCTTTGGACTTTGTTTTGGGCCTTGATACAGTAACATCTGATGATGGGAAAGTTGCATATGATTATTAATATTATTATTAATACAATTTTAGTTTTGCTGATCATTGTACAAATAGAAGAGTTTAAAGTTCTTTCTAGGCTACGTGGGTTAGATCACACCAAGAGTTTTATTAATTGCCCCAGGTCATATGCAAAAAGCAACATTAATAAACTAAAGCACAGAGTATTAGAAACAAAGTTTTGAAACCCTTTTACATAAAGAATAGTTAATAGTCTAAACTAGAAAAATAAACTTGGGACATCAAAGATTCTAGTTATTGAAATCATTTTTCCACTTGTACCTGATTTTACCTGAAGGTATATGAAAGACCCTTTAACACACAAGATAAATTATAAAGAGAAATTAATAGTAAAACAAGTATAATCTAATGGCATATTTTTTTCTAGGATTTTGGGAGAAATGCTAGCTCTTTGCTAGCAGCAGCGAATGTCTCAAGTGTGTAAGGAAAACTTGCAGGGAGGAGCGTTCTGCTTTTCCTACTTAGGAAAATAAACAATTGCCCTAAGTTGACACAATGTTACCAAGGGAACCAATATAGGAACCTGGTGGTCTGATCCCCCATGGCACATTGTGATTGGGCTTGAAGCCTATAAAATATATGACTGTTCCTGCAATAAATGAGTTTCCAGGCTGCTCGACACAAGTCTGCTTCCACCCAACTCCCAGAGTCTGGGGGTCTTTATTCCACGTCCTTTCCAGCATCTGAGATACCCTGGCACAACTACATTTTGGTGCCTAGTGTGCCTCATCTACTCAAGCACCTTGGGATTGGTGAGTCCCCCCTGATTTGGTAAGGGCACCTTCATGTTTGGTGTGCTGATTGTCCTGTAAGGGTTAGCATAAGACCCCCCCCCCCTTTTCTTCCCTGTTCATCCTGATTGTCTTAATCCCTGAGAAAAGGCACACATCGTTGCTGGCCCATGTTATGCACCCTCACTGTCAGTGGCTCCTGGTGAATTCACAGAAGAGATTTACCCACCCCCAAATTTGGAAACACATCTCCCTCTGTGGAGATTTTTACCGGAGGCACCATGCATATATACAGCTCTAACATAAGGACTCATGGAAGTTCCCTGCTAAACATGAGACATATCGAATCCTAAACACTTCTTTGTATGTCAGAAGATAGGCTCTCTTTGTCATCCATGGGTCCCCTAACTTTGGCTTAGGGATACTCAATGCAGGTTACTTTACCGTTCTTCTCTTTGTTCTTGAGAGATTTGTTTACTCCAATCTCCCCCCATGTAGAGAGCTCTGCAACTCGCTGCTTTAAAGTCACTTCTCTCACAGTGCAACCTTAAAGTGAAACCAAAAGACAAGAAAATGACCCTTCAGGCCTCCACTTTAAGCGTTGTAACTTCAAAAGAGGAGGAGACAGTCACCAATAATAACAGAGGCCTCCCACTGAGTAACAAAGGCCTCCTACCATCTGCTCATCCCCCTCTATACCCTTGGAATTAATTGCCCTCTCTTGCTCCCTCCATGAAGCAAAGAGCTTTAAAATGGTCTTCTTTCTTCCAATAATCCATTTGCAGCATAAAATGTAGATCCAAAAATTTTACTCTCTCAGCCTATAGAAAAAAGTGAAACAAAACCTGTAGTTCCACTCCCCCCACCCTGGGAAAAATGGTGAAGAAAACACAGCACAGATAACAAAATATATGCCTCTCCAGCTACTCCTCTTTTTTCTCCACAAGTAACTGGAGAAAAGGACATACCTAAGCAATCAATTTTGAGAGAGAATCCTGTCTGGTCGCATTACTCATGCCTCCCCACCCTATCCCAAACAAAACAGTGAACCAACACCTCCACCTACTGGAAAAGGAAAATCCCCATGGGAGGTGGCTGGTGTGGAGGAAATAACCCTACTAAGTCCAACAACCCATGGCATGTCACAGTAAGGAGTATGATATAGCAGCCCCATTCCTCAAAAATAGTGGGAGAGAGTGTTTCATAATTTTCTGCATCCAAACCTGACATGATCCCCAATCAGGTAAAAGGGATAAAAATCCATAGGTAATTTCCCCCACCTGACCTTGCTGAAACCTGCAGCAGGCTCAGCAGTGGACCAAACTGAGACTGAAGGAAAAAAAATGTGTCCATTTTAAGCTTCTCCTGGGCTGCTACCCAGAACTCACTGTTTCCCTCCTTATCACCCTTCTTTCTGCTTCCTCTTTCTCAATCTCTCATGCTATTATTAATGCTCATTATCATTTTTTTCTTCTAGGATTCTTGTTTTGTTTTTCTTAAATGCTATTTTGAGCTCACAATTTTGATCCTACATACATAGGTTAATGATTTGTTGATCAGTTCTACTTTTTTAATCCAATTCTAGAGTTATTTTTGAACATCTTTTACATTTCAACGAAGATAAACGTTACAAGTCCTTTTCTTTTGGATTATGTGTATATCATGTTTTCTGATGTCATGTTGTCTATGTGCATGTAAACATCATGTACATGATATTTAAATTAAGCTTGCATAAAATTAAAATTTAAAAAATGGATCCAAATAGTTTTAATTCAGATTTTTTAAAAAAGTTCAATTTAAATAGGGTAAACTAATAAAAGTAAAAGTTCTTTGAAAATAACTCACAAGTCTCTAGGTTGTCAAATTAATAAAATATTGATGTTTATAAATGTCTAATATCAATTGTTTCTAGGACTTTCTTCAACAGAAAAGAGTCAGCACATACTGTTTATACACTGGTCTGATATCTTGGTTTTACAGTAAAACAAATAAATTAGACTTACCATATACAAGATTACTCAAATGTGTTTGTTAGAGACATCTGATTAATTTTCAAAGTGTAATTGCTAATTATTAAATAACATCAAATACTCTTACCTCCTTAAATTCCAGGGGATAACTCCTTTTCAAGCACTCTCTAAACACCTCACAGAGCCTTTCTACTAACATCAAAAAACCCTCAACACACTCACCATAAAGCTATATTAATTGGCCTCCTATATACACCACAAGGAGGTGTACTTAATTGATCACTCCCACTCATGTCAGTAAGCTCTCCTACAAAACTCAAAGCCCTCCTACAACCTTCAGAGTGTTCTCCCATCACAACACATAGAGCCCTTCTTATAAATTGAAGAGAGCCCACCTTCACACCTCAGAGAACCTTTCTTACACATCTCAAAAACACTTCCTTACACATCTGAAAATTTCTTCTATACTCATATCAAGAACCATTTATATAGAACTTAAAATCCCATCCTTACACACATTAAGTACACTTCCTCCACACTTCATTGAGCAACACCTAAACAACTCAGAAAGTCCTCTTTATTTGCCTAAGATTGTACTCCCTAAAAATGCCAAAGATATTAAATCAAACCTCAGAAGAGCAATGCTACACACCTCAGCAAACCCTACCCACACATCTAAGGTAGACCTCAGTACTCTTTAAAAATCTGTCCCTACTCATCTTTGAGGGTTTTACCTACACACCTCAGAGATTCCCTTTACCGTCCTAAAAGACACCTTAGTGTGTTTTCCCTACTCATATCAGATGTATATCTCTATTTACTTCAGAGGACCCTCACTACACAACTGAGATTGCACTACTATACAAGAAAAAGTGCTTTATAACACCTCATATATACCTTCTTCACATGTAGTGGAGATCTCCCTACACACATCAGAGAGCCAGAACAGCAAACCTCAGAGATTCCTTCCCTTCACACACACACATCCCAGAAACATAAATACACATCTCAGAAAACCCTTTCAACTTACATCAAGAACCCTTCCTACACAACTCAGAGGTCCATCCATAGACACCTGAGAAACCCTTCCTACAGACATCATTGAGCAATCCATATACAACTCAGAGAATAACACCACACAGTGCCTCTCTAAATTTCTCAGATTGCCCTACTTTTACAATTCAGAGGGCTCTGTTACACACCTCATAGAGCCATCCATTAAAATCTCAGATTGTTCTCCTCATTAATCTCAGAGATCTCTCCTTACTTACTTTAGGAATATATTCATACACACCTGGATGGGTTCTTAATACTCACTTAAGGGTACCTTTCCTATAAACCCCAATGAAGAGTCCTCCATACAAAGCTCAAAATTCCCTTTCAAAAAAACTCTATGTATGCATCTCAGGTAGCAAACACAATTTACCAAAAATCCCTGTGCATTCATTCAAGGGCCATGGCTATAAAACTTAGAGTTTCCTTTTGATACTTCTTTGAGTGCCCTCCCCAAGCCCCTGAGAGATTCCCTGTATAATCCCTCCCAACAAAATTTAGTGTGTTCTCCTTAACTTAACTTTAGAGGAACCTCCCTACACAACTGAGATTGTAAAGGTTAAGGAGTGAACAAATAAAGAGGCAAGCATACAGGATAGCATAAAATAAGGAGTGACTTCTGTGGGAAAGCCAGTTCAATTTTATTATCTACTCCAGGGCTATATCAGGTTACATTAGTGCAATTAGTTTGTGCATGTGCAGATTATATAACTTGCTCGCTTCTCAGAGTCCACTAGTACCAAATGTTTTTTATAAGGAAATAACAGCTCAAGGACAGAGGAGTTGCAGATTGTTTCTAAGTCAGAGAAAGAGAAGGTCCTCATCATCTGAGGTGTGTGCTCACATTCAAAGAACTTATGCTCCTCTATAATTTCTCATGGCCTGAACTTTAAAAATTCCAAGCTTTTGTTTTTTGTGACCTTTTGAATAGATATGACTTGTCTTTTGTTTAAGGAAGGTGGAGGGAGAAAGTAAGACAGACATTGAAAACATAAGCGCAACATAATAAGGCAAGTGTCCATAAACATCCTACAATAAAAAGCTGTTTGATCTATGTAAAATTTGGTAGCCATGAGGTTAACCAATCTAATAAATCTCAACCTCCACCATCTTGTTGCACCTTCTTTACATTGTCTTTGAGATGATCCAATTCCTTTTGAATAGAATTATTGTTATCAGACTGAAACAACACAGGTTATTAAATTTTTGGTATTCCTTCCTTATGATGTAACAACAGCAAATAATCAATAGAAGTCCTATTATCAAGAATTGCTTGATGTTGTTGTTTTTGTTCCTCATTAGTATAGTAATTGCCCATGATGAGTAATTTATATTTTTAACCATAGCACAGGTAAGCTCCATTGTCTGTTTATAAGCTCCTACTTCTAGGGCAGGAATACCAACTTTAAAGAATTTAAAGCCTCAAATTCTGCTTTAGACAATAGATTAACCAAATCATCATAATCTTTATCTAAATATATAGCCCTTTTATGTAATTTTTGAGCTGGATGGTGACCTATTAAATTCTGAAGAGAGGGGAGAAATGCTGTTAATCTGCTTAAACAAAAATGAGTTCCATGAAACATATTAGTTGGAATATAGTTAGAGATTTAAGTACCACATGAAAAGAATGGATCCCAATATACTTCCCATATCTACATCTTGGTGGATACAAATTTTGGAAGAACTAACAATTTCTGCTAAATGAACCCAAATGTTATAATGACTGCAAGAAGTCAAAGATGGAACAGTTTTCTGTAAAGGGCACCAACCACAAACAGAAATAAAACATAGAAATAATAAAATAATGGCCAGGATAGTTGTGGAAATTTGGGTAAGTTTTACAAAGAGAGGTGTAACCAAATTTTTCAGGGCACAATTCTAAACATATCTGGCTTAGCAATTGTTGGGAAGATGTGGTTAAAATCTTTATATCCCCCCCAGGTCACTGGATAATTAGAAAATCAGGGGCCCCTAGAGCCTCTTGTCCTTTTTGGAGTTTCCTTCTTTGAATTGTGGTCCACTCAACCCAAGATCAAATGGAATTTGGTAATCAGATTGTGAAGTCCTTGATGCCAACTCATGATGATTGATGGTTCTCACACATCTGGAATCCAAACAGGAAATGGAAAAGTAGAGTAGCAACATATTTCTTCCCCCATGTAATCAAAGGTAAAGTGTTTTCCCATGTTGGTTTGGTGGAATTCAGTATTTTACATAAAACTTTGTTAGTGGCTCCTTAGGGGTGGAGTGTCTGTCCAAGGCAGAGGAGCAGCAATGTGTATTATCACATATTCTACATTAACATAATTCACTGTGACCCCTTTTTCAGTTTTGTTTTAAAAGGCACTTTTTAAGTGTGTGCTGTGCATGTTAAAGTAAGGTCTGTTCAGTAAAATTGTGGGAAATTCCATGGGTTAAAATTATATTCTATTGATTACAAAATTGAGCAAAAGTGCTAGAAGTGTAAGCAGGGGAATTTTCAGTTTATAAATGATGAGGTTTACCTCAGTGGCAATGAAGAGTAGCACATGATAGATATAGGCTGACTTTCTCTGAACAATGTGCATTGGAGGATGTATCTATGGTAGCATGTAAGAAAGAATAGGTGTGGAAGGAAGGAGAATGAGTTACATCGAACTACCAAAGGCCATTAGAATCTAAACCATGAGAGTTTATGGTTTCCCAAGTAGAATGAAAGGGTATGCAATGAGATAATTTATTAATGATGAAACAGGTCTGTTGAGAGGAAATAGAAAAGGCTTTCATTAAAGAAGGAGCATTTTTGATGAAAAAATTGTGTGATTCCACAGCATCTGGAAAGAGAGAATAAGAGGATTTTGTAGCATGAGTATTTCCTTCAGTGGGTGGTCCAGGAATCTTTGTGTGGCTATGTAAGTGAGCAAGAAATATTGGAGCTGTATGATCCTGTAAAAGAGATTGAAGAGTGATAAACAGCCATAACAAATGAGAGTCCAAAGGAGGTAACAAAATTACAGAGAAAATATGAAGCATAAGTTTGGCTATATGCTGAGAATCTGTAAGGATATTTAAGGCAATGGAAAACATACAGAGCTAAATAATTACAGTTAATTTGGCTCCCTGAAGAGAAGCTTGAGGCAATGTGTAACAATCTGTTTTTTATCAATAAATATAAATATTACATCCCATTGTTTTCCTCCATAAGTATTGATAGTAATCCCATTGGAAATCAGAATAGAGAAGATTATAAAAGGAGCTTGAGAGATGACACAATAAAGAAAGATGTTCATCCAGAAGTACATGGAAAGAATAGGAGCTAAAAAAGTCTGTTAAGATAGTTCAATAAAGAAAATTGTAAATTTTGAAATTGTAAAGTCTTTCCATAAGATAAATTCCATGAACATGTGTTCCCATAAGATCAAATATAAGAGATAGATGTAAGTGATAAAATGCAATTGTGACTATCTGAGATTAATTGAGCATAAATAACAGCATAAGGGAGAACAGTTCTTCCTGAAAATTGAGGAGAGTATAAGCACTCTCCTATATTCAAGCCTTGATTATAAATGGCAACAACTGCAGTGAAGGCATAAGGCTTTACAGTAAAGATTATTAGAGATAAGGGAACATTGAATGTTGGGAGTATGTCCATAAGAACTGTAGATAATTTCTCATTAACACACTATATAGCTGTAGG
Source organism: Sciurus carolinensis (assembly GCF_902686445.1). NCBI lineage: Eukaryota > Metazoa > Chordata > Mammalia > Rodentia > Sciuridae > Sciurus > Sciurus carolinensis. The sequence continues at coordinate 8,769 of NW_025920466.1, forward strand.
CAGTGCAGCACTTAACTGGAAAAAAACTGGTGGGATTATGTTGCTTTTTTAACATCTGAAAAAAGGATGACAGCATATCAGTAGTTAAATAATAGCTAAAACAATCCTTGGCAGAAAGAGTGAAGCAGGGGGTATCGCAATACCAGATCTTCAACTCTACTACAAAGCAATAGTAACAAAAATGGCATGGTATTGGTACCAAAATAGAAAGGTGGGTCAATGATACAGAATAGAGGACACAGACACAAACCCAAATAAATATAATTTTCTCATACTAGACAAAGGGGCCAAAAATATGCATTGGAGAAAAGATTGCCTCTTCAACAAATTGTGCTGGGAGAATTGGAAATCCATATGCAACAGAATGAAACTAAACCCATATCTCTCACCATGCATGAAACTAAACTCAAAATGGATTAAGGATCTTGGATTCAGACCAGAGACCTTGCATCTTATAGAAGAAAAAGTAGGTCCAGAGCTTCAACATGTCGGTTTAGGACCAGACTTTCTCAATAGGACTCCCATAGCACAAGAAATAAAAGCAAGAATCAATAACTGGGATAGATTCAAACTAAAAAGTTTTCTCTCAGCAAAGAAAACTATCAGCAATGCAAAGAAAGAGCCTACAGAGTGGGAGAAAATCTTTGCCAATCATACTTCAGATAGAGCACTAATCTTCAGAATCTATAAAGAACTCAAAAAACTCTACAGCAAGAATGCAAATAATCCAATTGACAAATGGGCTAAGGAAATGAATAGACACTTCACAGAAGAAGATCTACAAGCAATCAACAAACATATGGAAATATGTTCAACATCTCTAGTAATAAGAGAAATGCAAATCAAAACCACCCTAAGATTACATCTCACCCCAATTAGAATGATGATTATCAAGAATACAAGCAACAATAGGTGTTGGCGAGGATGTGGTGAAAAAGGAACACTCATACATTGCTGGTGGGGCTGCAAATTAGTGCAGCCACTCTGGAAGGCGGTATGGAGACTCCTTAGAAAACTTGGAATGGAACCACCATTTGACCCAGCTATCCCACTCCTTGGCCTATACCCAATGGACTTACAATTAGCAAACTACAGAGATACAGTCACATCAATGTTCATAGCTGCTTGATTCACAATAGCCAGATTGTGGAACCAACCTAGATGTCCTTCAATTGATGAATGGATAAAGAAAATGTGGTATATATATATACAATGGAATATTACTCAGCCATAAAAAATGATAAAATTATGGCATTTGCAGGCAAATGGATGAAACTGGAGAATATCATGCTAAGTGAGATAAGCCAATCTCAAAAAACCAAAGGAAGAATGATATCGCTAATAAGTGGATGATGACACATAATGGGGGGTGAGAGGGGTTAGTGTTGGGGTTGGAATTGGGTTTGGGAGGGGGCAGGAATGGAGGAAGGAAGGACTGTATAGAGGGAGGGGAGGGGTGGGAGGGGTGGGGGAGAAGGGAAAAACATGGCAGAATGAATCAAACAACATTACCCTAGGTAAATTTATGATTACACAAATGGTATGCCTTTACGCCATGTACAGGCAGAGAAACAACATGTATCCCATTTGTTTACAATAAAAAAAAAGAAATATATGCTTGGGCTTAAATTAAATGCCCTAAAAATTGATGCAAATATACTAAGGCAAATGTGAAAGGAAAAATCAATTTTGGAATATGAGTAACATTTTTTGTTCTCAATAGTTAATAGGGAGTTGTCATTGGATTTTTTTCTGTGGCCATATGGAGGCCAGATTGTAACACAATGTGTTGCAATTTAGTTAAAGTATCTTCTGTTAAGTATTGACCCAGCAATAAAAAAATCCATATAATAATAAATAAGAATATGTGTGAATAATTGTCAGAAAGACTGAAGAGCCTTATTCACAAAGTGTTGACATAATGTTGGGCTACTTAACATAACTTGAGGAAGAAATGTCCATTGATATTTATCAATAGGCTTATGGTAATTGAATACAGGAAATGTGAAAGCAAATTTACCTTAATCATCAGAAAGACAGAATAGTAAATATATCTTTTATGTCTATTACATTTAAGAAAAAGTCCTGAGGGATTAGATTAGGGTTAGGCAATCCACATTGAAGGGGACCCATATGTTTTATACATTTATTAATTTCTTTTAAGTTTTGTAATAATCTCCATTTCCCTGATTCCTTCTTTATGGTGTATTCCATTGACTGTTAGAGGGTTCAATATGTCCCAATTATAACTGTTCTTGTATGAAGGCCTCCAGAACTTCCACCTTTTCCTGAGGCAATGGACATTTTTTCTACCAAGACAGTAGTGGTAAACTTCCATTTTAATGTCAAGGAAGTCAGAGCCACAGAGGTTACTACAGAAAAAGCAATTTGACAGACATTTGCAATTGTGTATGTATGGTTGAATGTGAGTAATAACTTGCTGTGAGTTGGAAGGGGCAGAGCATTGTAACCATAGAGATCATTTAGACACCTGTTCATTATTGTCTCCAATGTCCCAGGTCACCCTTTGTAAGGATCATACATGAAGCCATATTTAGAGGGGTAAATTTGCAAATTCAGCACTGTTATCCTGTGATTGGCTGCTCATTTTAAAAAAAAGTTAACTTTGGTCTAGTTTCTGCAATAGGTAAACATACTGTGATGAAAGTGGAAATGAATCCTGTATTTCTTCTTTATTATAAACTTCCCCAGGGAGACTTACTTGAGCATCCTCAGTAGTAATCATATCTATCCATAAATTCCCTCTAGTGGATTTGTAGACAGAGCTTCTGTTTGAATCTGAAACATTTGTGAAGTAGACATATGCATCTGCAGGTGAAAAGGATTTCCCCTCCGTCGGCCCTGGGTCAGGGGATGACCCATAATTGTGTTTTTTTGACATGTCTGCTTCTGTGGCATGAGAATACTTTATGAATATGTTGCTTTTTGATACTGAGTAGTATCTATTACTGGTATAACATCTGTGATATGCATAGCCTTTGTGATCTGTATAGACTCTGTTAATCTCTTTAACTTCTTTGGCCTGAGTAGCCTTTATGACCTATGAAGTAGTTATAGCCTGGGTAGCCTTGATGACTTCAAAGGCCACACTATGAGATGAGTAGTTTCTATGAACTGATCAACTTAAATAACTTTAGTGGCCCCTATGAGATACATAATTTCCTGACCAACATAACCTCTATTCCTTGCATAGCCTCTATGACTTGCATATTCTCTTTTGTCTGAATGATCTCTTTCACCTGAACACCCTCTTGATCTGAGGATCTTCTATGTTCTATGAAGATTTTATGTCCTGAGTGTACTCTATTGCCAATACCTTTTATATCTGCATATATTTTACAACCTCAGAAGCCTATAAGATTAGAGTATCATTTGTGATCTTAATAGACCAAATGAACTTAGTAACTCCTATTCAGTGTGTAGACTGTATGGTTCTACTTATCTCTATTACCTAAGAGACATCTATAACCTGTATATTCTCTACAAATTGAATAGCCCCCATGACCTGAGTAATCTCTATTGCCTACATACTATCTATTGTTATACAAAGCTGCTCCCCCACCCTTTATGTTACATCACAACCTAGTTTTTCAATCTGAAACCTGCCCCCCACCCTTTCCACTGCAGCAAAACCTAACTTGCCAGTCTTAAAGCTGCTCTTCCTACCCTTTCCACTGCAGCCATTTCCCTGCCTCCCAACTACTTGTCAGTCTGTGAACATCCTAGCTAGCTATTGTTTCATCAGTCAGCTTGCAAGTATCCTCCTGTTATTGGTCCACTGTTAGCCCAGCAGAATTCAATTGCTTAAGGATAGCTTCCCTGCCATCTTTTCTCTTGCTTTCTCTCTCCTACTCAACTTTCTTTCTCTCTCCTCCTCGCTTTTCCACTCTCTCTAGCATGCACCCTTTCTCTTTCCTCTCATTTTCTCTCTTACCCTGCAGGGAGAAACTTTTTTTTTTTTGCTTAATAAACCCTCCATGTCAACTCTCATGTCTGGTGTGGGTTTTTTGGGTTCCTACTTTGGTGTCATGACTCAGAGGGGTTCTTCCACTGGCTCTTAAGCCAGTGGAACCCCATCTGATGCCCCAGTTCCCCCAGACACAGCCTCACCTTCGAATCTTCCTGGACACTCTACTCTGCTCTGCATTTATCACTGGACATCAGATTGGTGAGTCCCCGAGGTGGGTTTTTCTAGGCTGATTTAACCCCCAGCCATGACTTTTATGGTTACAGCTGGCCCCTTTAGTCAGTCTCATCTGCCAGATGGGTTCCTGATTTTATGGTAGAAATTCTCTCTCAGGGTTGAGGTTCATCTTCACACTCATCCTTGCACTTGCACTCAAAAACCCTGATATCAGGTCTTCAACTCCTCCCCGACTTTTGCCTGGAACACATTGGTGCTAGTGTAATGACACAATCAATGTGCTGCCTCCTCATCTCCAGCTGACTACTCTGGCCTCGGGATGCCCTGGCCACAGACTTGACTGTATCCATCTCCAACATGGGATCTGGGTCCAGCTTTCCAGCAGATTCAACCCTGGGAACTCTTCACCTGACCCCTGGCTTAGAGCCATCAAAATTCCTTTGTGTACCCTTTAGATAATCAATTCACAATGGCCACATAATGGCACACAGCTTCCATGAGCAAGTGGGCACATGGAAAGGGATTCCATATCTTCAAGTCTCTTCTTTCTTGCTTCTTGGCTCTTCCTGCAGGCTCAGGTTTCTCCAGCCCCTGCTTCTCCATCTCCTTTACTTTATTCTGTTTCTGCTTTCATTCCCCAGTCCAGCCCACCTAGTCCTCCTGCCATGAGATTTCACATATGTTGGTGTGGAGGGAGTAACCAGCCCAACCATCAGTGGCATGTCACAGTAAGGAGTATGATATAGCAGCCCCATTCCCCACAAGTAGTGGGAGATAATGTTTCACAATTTTCTGTATCCAAACCTGAATTGATCACTAACCAGGAAAAAGGGTTAAAATGCTCCAGGTAACAAGTTTGTGCTAGAAACTGTTAGCTCCTTTCAGATCTCAGTCAAGACTTACATTGAAATGTAAATGGAAAAAGCCAGAATGCTCAGTGGGAGACCAGTCTCAAATCCTAGAAAAAAAAATGTGTCCATTTTAAATTTCTCCTGGGCTGCAACACACTTTAACACTCCTTTTTACCTCTTCTTTCTGCCCTTCTCCTTCTCATTCTCTAATGTTATAATTAATGGCCATTATGATTTTTCTTCTAGGACTTTTCTTTTTCTTAAATGCTACATTTTTGAACTCACAATTTTGATCCTACATACCTAAGTTAATGATTTTTGATCCAACTCTAGAGTTATTTTTGAACATCTGTTACATTGCAATGGGAGATGAACATTACAGAGCCTTTACTTTTGTGTTAAATATAAGCATGCATAAAATTTAAAATTAAAAAAATAGATTCAAAACTTTTAATTCACATGAATTAAAATGTTTCAATTTAAATTGGGTAAACTAATAGAAGTAAAATGTCTTTAAAATTAATTCACAAGTCTCTAGGTGGTCAAACTAATAAAATGTTAATGTTTATAAAATGTCTAACATCAATTTTTCCAGGACTCTTCTTCAACAGAAAAGAGACAGCAAATACTGTTGATACACTTATCTGATATCTTAGTTTTTTTAACACTTGTCTGATAGCTTTGATTTTTTTACAATAAGATGAGTGAATTAAAGTTAACATGTATGGGATTACTCATTCATTGTTAGAGACATCTGATTAATTAACAAAGTTATTCCATGGAGTAACATACTTAAATATTATTCTTTCTACATTAAATGTGCTCATATTTTCCAGGTATATAAGCCTTTAAAGCAGAAAATTTATCAAACTGCTATTCTCCAAATTAACTTTGTCTGTAATGGTAATTTTAAACTTATCATCAAATGTATTATTATAGGACCTGTCAACAGTAGGGTATATGTAAAATTAGTTACATTGAGATAAAATAAATTTAAATGTAAATGTATTTCTAAAAGGTAGTGAGAGCCTGATTTGTTTAAAGGTTAATATTGTGAAACATGAAAGCATTTTGCCACTTTGCCACACAAAAGGAAAGGGAAAGTTATAAGCTCTCTCAGCCTTTCTTTCTTTTCTATTTTAATTTTTTTTTTTTTTTTTTTTTTTTTGGTGCTGGGGATCGAACCTAGGGCCTTATGCTTGTGAGGTGAGCACTCTACCAACTGAGCTATCTCCCCAGCCCTCAGCCTTTCTTTAATTCATGTTTTAGATATAATATTAAATTGTGTTAACTAATGTTCATATAGACTCAGAAGTCAAAATATGTAAGCTTCTTAAAATGACATTTCAGAAAGAGTATAATGTGTTGTAGCAAAAATGGGACCATGGTGACTGAGATTGGGGACTCTGACCTCATGACTGTGGCATGCCTGGTGCCTGGGAGTGTTTCTGTGCAGGGACACAAGATGCCTGACTGCTGTGGCAGTACCCTTCCTGGGGAGGCCCTATATGGGAGTCCTATGAGCTCTGACATTGATCTCAGGCACACAGCTGTTGGGAAAGAAGAATTCTTTTCCTAGATAGCCAGTGTTTAATCATCTTCCTTCTCTGGTTCCTGCCCACCTTACAGTAACTTTGGACATTGGACTTCCTTGAGAGTTACACAGAATTCCTAACATTGAACTTTGCGGCTGTGAAAAAGTTACATAGATGTCCTAGTCTCTGTAACTTTCTTGCAAACAAAGAATAATGCTTACATAGTTTTCAACCTAATAATAAGACATATATAAAGATTGCTGACATAACTCTTTAGATCTACATTTCCATCAGAGAACAGAGCTCCTTTTGATGTCAGCTTAATCTTCAAAATCTGTGTTTATAAACCATTATTTTCTAATATTCCTTTGCCACTCACTAAACTTGAGAATTTTGTCATGCTGGTCATGGAAAAAGAGGAAAAAATTAGCTTCAGGATTAGAAGATTTGTGAAGAACCCCACCTTACCTGAGATAAGGCTCTGCCTCACCATACTATATGTTAGAATGTCTCAAAGGTAAGCCATACTTTAACTCATTTAAAGTTGTGTTCAAAAGTTTGATGATTGTTTTAAAGATTACTGTGATCTCAAAAAGGGAATATAATTAATAACTCAGCCAAAATTCAAGATAGCTATTGCACAAACTGAAAGTTTTACTGTTGGTGATTCCATTTTGTATTTTCTTTTTAAACTCTTATTTGTTGCCTGATTTTGTAGAAGTACTGCTTCAAGGGCAAACACCATAAATTAATTTAGAATTGTAAGCCATTACCTATAGGACAGAAAATGTAGACCCCAACTAGATTAAAAGGGGCAAATAACTGTAAAATCATAGGCATTGAAATTAAATCCCAGCACACTTACTTTATGACTGGTGAGACTGGCTTGCTGGATGGTTAAGATCAAACTTAGAGGTAGAGATTAAATACAGAGACCAAGAAAAGACAATATTTGGATCTTGCCCTCAGTCAGTCTGAATCCAGGGAACAAGAGGACTTCTCTAAGGACCTTTGAAATTCTGGGTCACATGACCTCCTAATCAGGGAGATTAATGTGACCACTAGAGGATGAAAAGCAAATAAGTGCACCTCTGCAGAGGAGAGTCAAGGAAAAAGGGAGACATCCCTGGTGCTTTCAAGGGAAACCACCTCATTGAGGAGACACTGCCTAACAGAGAGCACTAAAGCTAAGTCTCTCAAGTTCTCTATGAGTGACCCCTGTGGAAACTCAGCTGACTCTTTAACAGACAGAAACAGGTCACTTTGACCAGCTTGATCTTAGACACCTAGCAAAACAGTTAAACCCAAAATATAGACATTCTTGGGCATTTAAAAGAAATAATAGTTAAGTGTAACTTAAGATGTACACTTGTGTTAGCACAGTAGAATAAAGACTAAAAGCTACAAAAGAGAGACTCTTAGGCAAATGTGCCTGAAAACTATCAAGAGAAATTTCCAGAGTCAGAAAATTTTAGTCAGTTTAAGGCCTACAGACCTTATTAAGCTACACAGGTAGGCTTAATCTATGTTTGCTAGAATGATTATCTAGCCCTAAGTAACAGAAGTATAGATATCTCTGCTAAACACAGGTTATACCAATAAAGGAATATTTTACAAAAACCAGATGACATTAAGTAGCTTAACTATATTTTCTGGGGACAAAAATGTCATTACCTGGATGATGTTAAAGTTCCCAAATAAAAACCTTGTCCCCTCCAGCCTTTGTTAGGCCTTGTTCTGGGGACAACATATCAGTTCTTCCAACCCCTGGTGAGGAATTATTGACTTCTGTCATCTTTATGATATTCATTCGCATGTTCCAGATTCTGCAACATTTATAATGTATTAATCTCATTTCAGTACTCATGTCTTTTTGTTCTTCTCTCATAGAAGCACCCATCCCCAGATGCCTTTACAACCTGTTCTTCCCCAATCAGACTTCTACCATGGACCCCTTGATTAACCCAATTTCTAAAAAGGGAACTCCAAACTGCTTGCCACATGATGCCCCCTTCCAGCTCAAAAAAGTCAGAGCAGTCATCATCCCCCTTTCCCTACAGCAGTAAGGTATCCCTAAAATTAGAGAGGTGAATAAAGCCAGAATTGGGGACAGGCAGTAAGTGTAGAAATAGGGGATCAGTCAAATCAAGGAAATGAAGTCCATGAAAACCATCTGCCTCTGGAAGTCTGGAAGTTGAAGACTGCCCCTGGGAGAATGGATATTTTACATCTCACCTGCAAAACTAGTCCTAGTCACTTAGGCAGGAAGGAGAGATGAGGTGGAAAAGAACTGGAGAACAAAAGATTTTCTTATAAAAACAGAAACGAGGGAATGTAATACAAAACTGCTTCCCTGCCCTTTATGTTGCATCACAACCTAGCTTGTCAGTCTGAAAGCTACTCCCCCACTCTTTCCACTGCAGCCATTTCCCCATCTCCCAACTACTTGTCAGTCTGTGAACATCCTAGCTAGCTATTGTTTCATCAGTCAGCATGCAAGTATCCTTCTCTGTTATTGGTCCCCTGTTAGCCTGGTGAATTCAACGGTTTAAGGATAGCTTCCCTGCCATCTTTTCTCTTGCTTTCTCTCTCCTACTCACTTTCTTTCTCTCTCCTCCTTGCTTTTCCACTCTCTTTTGCACTTGCCCTTTCTCTTTTTCTGTCATCTTCTCTCTTACCCTGCAGTGAGACACTTTGCTTAATAAACCCTCTAATATCAATTCCCATGTCTGGTGTGGGTTTTATGGGTTCTTAAATCTATGACCTGAGGGATCTCTATGAAATGAGTAACCTCTTTGAAAATTTCAACCTGTATGATCCACATAGCATCTAGGACTTTCAAGGCTTAAGTTGTCTGAATAGTCTCTTTGACCAGTAGAACATCGAAAATCCTCATAGCCTCTATGACATGAGTACTTTTAGTGACCTCAGTTAACTCTATGAGCTGTATAAACAGAATAAACTGTGTAACCCTTATGTCCTGAACAGTCTAAAGGACCTAACCTGTGTAAAATCCATGGTGGTAAGTTTATTATGATATTCAGGAGCAGAAAACAGAGCAGAAAGATTTTAAAAATTGGGACTTGAAAGACTGGAGTAAAACAAGAGCTAAGGAAGTTGCAGTTGTTAAAGGCATTAATTCCCCTAAAGAAATGCTAAAGACTTTGCCTAGAAAGAAAGATGACTTGAGGGCATCTCAGAAGTTGGCAGGACCACACCCATCTCAGTCTCCAGGGAGTCAGTTGAAAATTCACTTTAGAGACCAGTGGGACACCCTACTTGCATAAGGTGGCCTAGGAAGATTTTTCAATGTGCTCAGTCACCCAGAAACTCAGGCTGCTGCAGTAAGGGTCCTTGGAGACTTGGCTATTACTCAAGATGGTGGCAGACCTTGGCATCAACCATGAGGTGCTAGTCCTGCAGGAATGAACAATGCTGGAATTAGGGGTTCATGGAGTCTTCCACCAAGATTTCAAAGGAAGGTTGGGGAGACCTTCAAAAGTGCAGCAGCATCAGTCCCTGAAGGCACCACCGAGAAATCCAAGTGTAGAGATGTGAAGAGGAAGCCAAAGCTACAGTAGAGACCCATGAGATTAAGAAATGCTAGTAATGTGGTACATCATCCTAGGAAATCTGCAGGAATCCAGCAAACTCAAATAACAAGTCTACTTGAGCTGTACCTAAAAGGCCATGGGAGGGGGGAACTACACAAGTCATTTGAAGAGAGCATCATGATGCCTTGTGCCCCAGATGACAGACGTGGGTCTTCAGGACTTGTTTGCCTAGCTGAATTTCAGTCTTGTTTTGGTCCTATCCCTTTTTTCTATGCCCCTAATTTTGTAAATGTAAATATTTACTCTGTACCATTATATGTTGGATACTTGTAGATTGCTTTCAAATTTTCAGGAGCTCAAATTACAAGATACTCTCAAGCCTCAGGAAGAATTTGGACGTGAACTTTAAACAATCTCAGAAATGTTAATACTTTGGGGACTCTTGGAAAGAGACAAAATGTATTTTGCATTGTGGAGTTTTGGGGATGAGTAGTGAAAATGTTATGGTCTGGATGTGAGGTGTCCCCTAAAAGCTCACATGTGAGAAAATATAAGAATGTTATGAGAAAAAATGATTGGGTTGTAAGAGTCTTAAACCAAGTAGTAATTTAATTTCCTGGTAGGGATTAACTGAGAGGAAACCAAGTGGGAAGGTGTGACTGGAGGAGTTGGAAATTGGGGCTTGGCTTTGGGGTATGTATTTGTATCTGGCAAGGGAGACCCTCTCTCTGCTTTCTGTTCATCATGTGAGCTGCTTCCCTGTGCCACACTCTCCTGCCATGGCATTCTGCCTCTCCTTGATCCCTGAGGAATGGAGCTGACCTATGGGTAGAGACCTCTCAAACCATGAGCTCCACAATAAACCTTTTCTCCCCTACAATTGTGCTGATTAGATCCTTTTAGTCACAGCACCAAAGTAACTGAATAAAACAGTGAGGTTATTATGAGTTTCTATGATCACGTTGAGAATATTATGTCAGTGTTAGAGGCCACAGTGAGGATACTATATGAGTTTATGAGTTCACAATGAGAATATTGTTAGTTTCAGAGGCCAAGTTAAAATATTTTGTGTTAAGGCTTACAGTGTGGGTATTTGTATCATTGTCAGGATACACAGTAAAGGTATTATATCAGTGTCAGAGATCATGGAAGGGTACTGTGTGAGTATCAGAGGCCATAGGTGGATATTAGGTGAGTGTCAAAGGCCATGTGAGGATATTAAATGATGATCACAAGGTACAGTAAAGTTATTATGTGAGTTTCAGAGGACATAGTGAGGAATTAAAATGAGCATCAGCCATTTTGATGGTATGTGAATGGGAGAGGTTACAATGAGGGTATAATGTATCAGAGGTCAAATTCAGGATATTATATAAGTGTCAGAGGCCACAGTAAGTATAGTTTGTAAATATTAGAGGCCACAGTATTGGAATTATATGAGTATTAGAAGCACCATTGAAGATATTATGTGAGTGTCTTAGATCACAGTGAGGGTTTTATTTGATGGTAAGATGCCAAATGAGGATATTATATGCAGGTCAGGGGTAATAGTGAGGCTATTATTATGAGAGTCAGTGGCTATAGGAGAGTATTATGTGAGTGCCTGTGATCAAACCAAGGATATTATGTGAATGTCACAGGTCACATTGAGTGTCTTTTGTGAGTTTCAGATGCAACAGTGTAGTTATTATGAGTGTGACAGCCCACAATGAAGGTAATATGTCAGTGTCAGTGGCTACAGTGAAGGAATTATGTGATTACTAGGGCCCAGAATTAGAATAATTTGTGAAGATCAAAGCCAAAATTAGGATATTCTGTGAAGGACAGAGGCAAGAGTGAGGAAATTATGAATGTCAGAAGCCACACTGAGGACATTATGAGTGTTAGAGGTCACAGTGGGTTACTTAGTGTCAGAGGTCATATTGAGGATATTACAGCATGGTCAGAGGTCAATTTAAGATATTATGTGAGTGTCAGTGACCACAAGAGGGTATTATGTGAAAGCCTATTGTCACAATGAGGATATTATAAGAGTGGCAGATGTTACAGTAAGAGTGTTTTGTGATATTCAGAGGCAACTGTGGGCATTTAATGAGCATAAGAGCACAAAAAGAAGGTAATATGTCAGTGTCAGATGCGAAGTGAGGATACAATATGAGAACCAGAGGCACAGGATTACATTTTTTCAGTGACGAACCCCAAGTGAAGATAGTATGTGATTATCAAAGGACATAGTGAAGGTGTTTCTGAGTGTCAACGGCCACAGTGAGTGATTTGAGTGAGTATAAGTCACAGTGAGTATATTATTTGAGTATCATTGATGATACTATGTGAGTTTGAAAGGTCACACTGAAAACATTGTGATTTGGCAGAAGTCATAGTGAGGGTACTATGTGAGTGGCAGTGGTAACAAGAGTGTATATTATGAGTGTCAGAGGCAAAGTGAGGATATTATGTGAGGGTGAGAGGCCACAGGAGTGTATTATGTGAGTGTCAGAGGTGAGGATAGGATGAAAGATTTCAGTTCATGGTTATCTGGCTCCAGAGTTTCTGAACCTGTTGGAGGAGAGGAAGGAAGAGCAATGGAGAGCACAGCAAAGCTGTCCAGCTCACAGCACTTGGGAAACAAACCAACAAACAAAAACAGGGTCAAAGTATAGACCCCAGGGGCAAACCCCCAAAATATACTCCCTTCAACTGTCCCCTCTCTTTGAGTTCTTTTCTTTTCTTTTTCTGTATTTAGTTCTAGGATTGAACTCAGGGGTGTTTTCCACTGACTTATATACCCAAATTATTAATTAATTAATTAATTGTTTAATAGAGATGGGTCTAAGGTGTTGAGGCTAAAGGTGCTGTGATAGTCCTGCTTTAGCTTGTGAAATCACTGGGATCACAGGTGTGTGCCACTGTACCCAGATCAACCCCTTATGTTCCCCTCCACTTTTCTGGTGTTCATTCAGCTATGCCTACATCAATGGAATAATCTACTGATAATATCAGAGCCCCCAAAATTTCACCTCTGAACATCACTGCAGTGGGAGTCAAACTTTCAACACAGTAATTTTTGGAGGATATTCCAGACCCAAACCACAACAAGGAGGGACTGGGATTGTGTCCCAGGATGACACTGGGAAAGCAGTAGCCTTGATTGAAGAAGTTGGGGAAGACTTCTGAAGAGGTGAGATTCAGCAGTGTGGAATATGCAGTGTGCAGGAGGAAGTAAATTCCTGTGGGGGAGCCCTAGGGTGCTCTGAAAGATAAACTGGCATTTGTTCCAGGAGCACAGGGCACCAGGCATGCTAGCAAAGGGACCTGGAGTTTAAAAAAGCTGAATTGATGCAAGAACAGTGGTATATGCCTGGAATCCCAGCTACTCAGGAGGCTAAGGAAGAAAGATCATGATTTTGAGTACAGCCTGGGCAATTAAATAAATTATTATTATTAGTAATAATAATAATAATAATAATAATAATAATAATAAAAGATCTAGAGAAGTAGCTCAGTGATAGAGTGCTCCTAGATTCTATATCCATTTCCACAGAAAAAGGAAAGGAAAGGAAAGAAATGGAGAGAAAAGAAAAAAGGAAAGAATCCAGTTTTTGTGGTGCATACCTATAATCCCAGTGACTCAGGAGGCTGAGACAGGTGGATCACAAGTTCAAGGCCAATCTTAGCATTTTAGTGAGGCCCTAAGCAACTTAGTGAGACACTGTCTCAAAATAAAATATAAAGTAAAAATAAAATATAAAATTAAAATATAAAAAGTGCATTGAAAAATCATCCCTGGTTTAATGCCCAGTACTGAAAAAAATCTGTGTATTATGTAAAATTATAATACACCAATAAAATATATGGGATAATAGGAAAGAAAATAAATGAGCAACTAACATGTATTTTCAAAGGCAATTAACCTTCTTTTCCCAGCTCTCTGGCCATGTTAGTTGCAGCAGTTGGTTGGAGGCCCTTCCATACCTTAGGGAGGAAGATGGTGCTGCAGAGAAGAACAAGTCTCTGGATATCATTAACTCTGGGCTCCAGCCTGTAATGCAAACTAAAAAGGATGTGCTGTGGTACAGACTCTGAAGATGGCCAGGCTGGGAAAAGTTAAATAAACTGATAACCCTCACCAACAACTGTCCAGCTCTGAGGAAACCTGAAATATGCCTTCTTGGCCAGAATTGGTGTTACTCACCACAGTGTCAATAAAAGAGAATTGGGCACAACATGTGGGAAACACTTCAGAGCATGCATGCTGTCAGTTGTTGATCCAGATGACTCTGATATAATTAGAAGCAAGCCTCAACTCTCAGAAATTCTTAAAATTCAGGGGAAAGGCCAGCAATAGAACAACTTAGATACTGGTAAGATATGGAGAGCCAGATTTTAATTCCTTCTTTTTATGATTCTGGGGATTGAAGTTTATTCCTAGTAGGCAAGCACTCTGTCACTGAGCTTCATCCCCAGCACTCTACAACTTCTTTCTCACACACACACAAATAAAAAGAAAACAGAAAAAACTTGAGACAGGGTCTTGCTAAATTGTCCAGGAGGGCCTCAAACTTGCACTCTCTCTGCCTCAGCAACCTGAGTAGCTGGAATTATAGGCATGTGACACTATGCCCAGGGGCTGAGAGGTTTATGTCAGTAATGTGGGGAAAAAACTGGAAATATTTTGAGCATTTAGTCAAATACAGTAGGAATTGAAAAAACTGAGATTTTTTTGAGAACTCATAAAGTGGGAAAAAGAACATAATCCAGTATGATTTTCAGGTAGGCAGCAGAACCAGGCAGGTTACAGAGTTGAAAAATAGCTCAGAGACAACAAGCCAAAGTAGAATCTGCTGGCCTGCAGGTGCTAGCTTTACACTGGAACATGATCTTTCTCTGTACAGCCATGACAAATTATTTTCACATTATACCAGTAGTCCATTAATATGCATGCATGAAACACTCAGACTCTTAATTCCTGATTAGTATATAAGATGCACAGCTATAAGATAAACACATACAATTTTCTTATTGATACTGGGGATTGAACTCATGGGCACTTTATGACTGAACTACATCCCCAGTCCTCCCACATGCCTTTTTTGAAATTTTTGAGACAGGGTTTTACTAAGTTGCTTAAGGTTTCACTAAACTGCTGGGGCTTGCCTCAAACTTGCATTCCTCAGTCTCAACCTCCCAAGACTCTGGGATTGCAAGTGAGTGCTCCTGTCCTCAGCTAGACAGATGTCTATTTTAAATGATGCAGTGATGATTTTAAAGTTTTTCCTGTTAATGTTATTAGACTGAAAGGATCTTGAATTATATTTTAAATTTTTTTCTTGTATTTTGATTCTCTGACTCCTGACCCTAAGCTCAGTTTTAAGTTGGCATCTTCATGGAGTTTTTACCAAGATTTGACTACACTTGAAGGTAATGAGAGTGAAGGAACATTACTTTGCATCTGTTTTTCAGTTTCATGATTCCCAATATAAAAAAAAAAAAAAAAAAAAAAAACCTCCTTGGTATTTGTCTTATTGTTTGAATATACACCATAGATTTCATGCTTTTATTCTTGGCAAATGAACAATTACCTTTCCTCTTGCAGGTAGACTGAGCCACTGAAAAAGTTCTAGATCATGAGTTGTGGATCATAAGTTCTGGACAGAAGGAGGCATGCCTTGTCTAGGCAAGTTCACTTATGTAATGGCATAATAAAATGCAAGAGAACAGGAATGGGGGTACCTGCTTGTAATCCCAGTGTTAGCAAATTATTCAATTTACTGGAATTTAGGAAAAAAACATTATTTGAAGATCAATTGATCTAGTTAATTCTTCATTATCATTGTGCTTATCAACTCCTTCAGAACAGGAGGAATCTACAGTGAGAGTTTTCACTTTAGTGCCTGGCCTAATTACTGTGGATCAAAACCTAACCAGGAAAGACAGGTTTGTTGACCAAGGAATTCATCACCTTTTATTTGGAATTCAAACGTGAGTTTAGAAAAGGAACACGGAGTTCTGTCTCCTTGCTGCCTACTGCATCCACTGTAATTGACACCCTAGACTTGCCAATCTACTTTTCTAGGCTTTGTTTCTATTATCCTCTTTATATTGTAAGTTTTGGCTAAGTAGGGTTAAACTCTGTTTTTGAAAACACACCACAAACTATTTGTCAGCATTCTCTTTGCTATCTGGGTATCTAAAATGACAATTCTTATCTTGTCTGAAATTCAGAAATTCTATCAAAATGTTCAATCTTGATTCAGAGTTGACTTTTGACATGAAGCACTTCTGTGAAGCAACAGCATATTATCTTTACCCTTAATATTATATCATGAGTGACTTGCTTCCATGCATTTCTTGAATACTAATTTATGAAGACAGGAACTGTCAGAGATTAATGTAAAACACTTAGTGTAATCTAGTGTCAGAAAATATTTACTGAAATTGAGTTTCATTTAAAATATTAATTTAAGCTGGCTATGGTGGTGTGTGCCTGTAATCCTACCAAATAGGAAAACTGGGTCATGAGGATTACAAATGCAAGGTCAGTGGGGGCAATTAGTGAGACCATGACTCAATAAAAAGAAATAGGGCTACGGATATAACTTGGTGGCAAAGTGTCCTGTTTTCATACCCTATTAATGCAAAAACAAAAATTAAAATTTATATAAATAAAAAGCATTTATATGTATATATTTGCTGGTGCTAGGAATTGAAATGAGGGACTGCACATTCTAGGTAAGAACTCTAACACTGAGATAAATCCCAACACACTTACTATGGTTTTGATAAATTTAGTTTATAATAAATAATATCTATAGGTTTAAAACCATAGAATAGTGATCATAGTTTTAGTCAGAGTCATCCTTTTCTTTATTGTAGGCATTAAATTGGAAATGGTTATTATTCTATGAAAAGCTTAATTTGTTGATATTTTTGTTATTTATTTTAAGACAGCCTATCAATATTAAATCTTGTATAATTATCAAGTTACAATTAATAACCTCTCTATAAAACATAAGGGGCTGACCAAATGATTTCAGTTTCTACTATTATTCCTTAATTGCATCTTGCATTTTACATATAGCTTAATAAAACATGGCTTCCAAGACATGGGCCTTTTCAGACTCACTATCTGCTCTTTCTCCTCATGCCCAGTACATCCTACAATGTAATACACAGTTGTTTAGTAGATCAATCAACTATACCTTTTTCTTTTCCTATACCTGAATTTTAAAAAGTATGAATTTTATACACTTTAAATACAATTTGTCTAATTTAATACCACATTAACATACAATCAGGAACCTGTGACTTCAGTGAGCAAAGGGATTATCTGTACACTTTCTTTATTAAAATTACTTAACCAGCTGAAGAGGAAAAAGCAGATATAGGCATCAGCAGTGGCTAACATCCTGTATCAGGCAAGGTATTTTAAAATGAACTGAGAAATGAGACTGAAAACAACCATATAAATATCTTTGATAATGTATTGTCAGATGAAGTAATAAATAGGGATATATATTATGTATATTTATCACATATGCAAATATACTATGGCTTAAAGTTATTAGAGATTATATTTGAGTTAATTTCCAATTGGATATAAACTGTACAAACACATTTAATTAATTTATTTAATTTATTTTCTGCAGTGCTGGGGATTGAACCCAGAGCCTTGTGCTTGCGAGGCAAGAACTCTACCAACTGAGCTCTCTCCCCAGACTGATGTTTATTTTTAACATTAAACATGGCAGAAATTTCTGAAGTATTCACTTAAGATTAAATGATTTTAGCAAAGTATACTCACAATTTATTTTCTATTGCAATACAATTCCTTAGATTCCAATAGTTACTAAATTTAAGCAGCTAAAAACAATCTTTGGATTAAACTTTTTTGATCTTCAGTATTTTGCAGTGAATACTTTTTGTGGAGGAAGTGGTAGGCTACAACAAAGTGTGGATATTTGCACTTGTTATGTGTCTTGCAAGAGTGATATTCATTTAGAGTCCAGGTTGCTATAAAAACTTTTTGTAAAATAACATTATATAAATTTTGTCACATTTTCTGGAAGTGTTAGGGAGTTTCTGATAACATGGTTACAAAATATTTGGAAACCACAGAAGTCTACTATCCACTTGATATTTTGGTTGAACTGTTTCAGAAGGAAAAAACAAAAAATACCTACTAACAGTCAAGACCCTGGACAGCAGCCCTGATGCACACAGAGTTCAGGGCAGACTTCCTGTTGGAAAGGACTACTTCTGTAGTCTTCTCAGTCACATCCACAAACACAAAAGGTACCTGTCACGAGTAACCATGTGCCACAATGCAACAACAGCATGCTGTGACCCAGAGGGTTAAGAAAGATTCATAGAGCAAGAAATACTGCAGTATGTCCCTAAAATTGAGGGCAATTTTCTCAGTCATTACAGACATTGGTGATATTTGAAATGGGATACTTTTGCAAAAGCAAGCCTATTTTCTATTCAGTCTCTTACCTGTGAATCACATATTTTATATAAAAATAAAACTCTTGATAGTTTGTGATTTGAACTAATGGATCTAGTTATTTTTAAATTCTTTTCAGTTGTTGGTGGACCTTTATTTTTATTTATTTATTTATTGTATGTTGTGCTAAGAATTGAACCCAGTGCTTTGCACATGCTAGGCAAGTGCTCTACCACTGAGCCACAACCCTAGCCCCATGGATCTCAGTCTTTAACATGTTAGTTGGCCCTGTGAATTTGTATTAGTTAGTTTCTTTGAAATTTAATGTCACTGGTCCCAGATCACACTTCTCATAATAGTGGCTTAAAGTCTTAGCTATCTTTTTTACTTTTCTCTAGATGATAAGTTACCCTTATTCAAGTAGCTGCTGATCTGGAATTTTGACTGCAGGGTTTGTCAATATGTAATCACTCAAATGAAAACAGTGAAACAGTATTGAAAAGACATTTACAATTTAAAATTAAATTCCAATAGACAAAGGATTCAGCAAATTAGAAGATTCTCTGTTGCCTTTGTCAACTCTAAGATTTCTTTTTCTGTGTGTGACTATGGGTAGTGAACCCAAGGACAATATACCTGAGCTATATGCTCACTAATTTTTTTTTTTTTTTTTTTTTTTTGGAAATAGGGTCTCACTAAAAATTTCAGGGTAACTTTGAGCTTTTGATTCTTCTGTTTCTCTCTCAAGTAACTGGACTTATGGGCATGTACTACTATTCTTGGCCCAATATCACTTTTAATTTCCCTAATTTATAAATTATAGACACACAGTTATTGCTTGTTTATTTTGGTAATAGGGATAAAACCCAGGGACACTTTATTACTGAGCTATATTTCCAGTCATTTTTTAATTTAGCTAAGTTGTTGAGGCTGGTCTCAAAATTGTAATCCTCCTGCTTCTTTCTCCTGATTCACTAGGCTTAAAGGCAGGTAATGCCTGGTGGATTATCATTTTTTTAAAAATCTGGGATCTTATACTTAGTTCTTCATTTTAAAACTCATTGTACTGTAGAAAACATTACTGCTATGGTCTGCAAGTGTGTGTTTCTCCTGAAATACACAAGTTGAAACCTAATCACCACTGTGATGGTGTAAGGTGTGTTCACTGGGTGGTCTTTAGGAGACAACTGTCTTGCCTCTTTCCACCATGTGAGGACAGTAAGAAACTGCTGTGCGTGAACTTAGAGCAAGCCCTACCAGATACTGAATCCCTTGATCTTGGGCCTCCTAGTTTTCATAGCCATGAGAAATAAATTTCTTTATGAAGTCCCCAGTTTTTGGTATCTTATTGTAGCAGTTTTTACAACCTAATACAATTATCATCCCAACAAACTAAATTTGTTTTTAAAATTAATAAGGAAATGTTGATGTGTTGTTTTTGTTTACAAATAGAGAAAAATTAAGTACATTGAAGATAATTCTTAAAGAAGTAGTATTTGTTTCACTGTTTTGTTATTGTTTTTGTTTATTGGGTTGGGGAGTGGGTAGAGGTGATGTACCCAACTGAAACAGTACAAAGAAATAAAACTGCAGAATAAACCAGTTTCATCTTTAGTAGGATATTGACTTGGGGTTTTTGCCAGACACTGTGGAAAAAATAAGAAACAGGAAACAAACTCAGCTTAGCTCTACAAACCATGATTGAAACCTATTACATAGCACTGGTGGTAGAAAATTACTAATTACAAAATAGGTGTTTCATGGAAATACTTGCAGCACATGGAGACCTCTAATCCTTGAGGTTGAAGAAAATATGGCAGTCCTAATGTTGTCCCTGCAGGAATTGTGAACCTAAAGGATGATGACAATAGTTTATATGTTGAACACAGTAAGTTTATTGAACATTAACTAAATGCCTCTGCTTACACAGTACTATCAACAGAGTGCCAAATAAGTATACCACACTTGGAGTGAGTGTTTTCTGCTTAATAATAATATTTAAGTCACCCAATATGAAGAATTAGAGCAAGTGTTACCTCTATGGCTAGGATCAGATTTGCTCTAAGAATGGATGAAGTACTCTAAGAATACATTATCCATGGGCCATCCACATTAAAGTCTAACTAGATCTCTAATTCTAGAAGATGAAATAATTTAAATTACCATTCAACAATGGGTATTAGTATTGTAGCAAACAATGGGTGTAAAATATTAATATTGTAGCAAAACCTCTACCACACTGTAGGGAGAAAGAATGGACACATTAGGAATGCACCCACTCTTTATGGGTTACAAACCATAACAATACACATACAGAAGGATTTAATGTTATGCTAAAAGTGTTAAATGAAGACACAATCAGAAATGATCTGAGGGTGAAGGTGGTTGGCATCCTTAGGTATGTGTACCCCAGGAAGATAAAGAGTTGCTAGCTTGATTATTTAAAGTCCAACTATTCTCATAACACTGGTACTTTTTATTAGAAAAGTACATATTAGTAGCCTTCTTAAAAATAAAGTAGTGGTTGGAGATATAGCTCAGTTGGTAGAGTGCATGCTTTTCCAAGGCCCTGTGTTAAATCCCCAGCACAACAAAAAGGAAAAAAAAAACAAAACTGTGTTTAATGTTAATTCAGTAGAAATCTAATTGTGAAAAAGTGCTATAGTAGAAAGGGAAAAAGAAAATATATGAAGAAAGGAAGGCAAGTCAAAACAGATATTCATTGACTTTAGCCCTCTTCCTAACTTAGATTAGTATTTGTATTTAGTTTACTTGTGGTAAGATATTTTCATGTGCTAAAATTTCTGCTTGGAATAGCAGGAAACTAATCATGTAAAACTGTCCTGCAAGTCCATCACTTAGGAGTGCTCTAGGCAAAGGCAAGAGAGCCAAAGATATGACTACATGAATCTGTGGCCCATAACTACACTACAGAAGGCCGATGAGTAGAGATTTGCATAGTTCTGAGCCCTGGGTATGCACTCATATGTTAGACTCAAAATGATGAGCTGAATGTTTGGCCACCCTACCAACAATTTGGTTCTTAAGATATTTTATGATTTGAAGCTTTGACCTTGCTACTGTGTCCTTTCTAAACACTGTGTAGTCTTGTTCTCTTTTTTATTACAGTTAATTGACTTTCAGGTTTCCACATGTCCAAGTACCACTCACATTTCCTCCAAAGCAGGAAGAAATGGAAGGAAAAGGGTGGTACCAGTCACATTTACCTTTATATCTTGAAAGCAAGGCTTTAAGTAGAAACCACTGAAAGGCTTCTCCCAAGTCTCATTGACCAGCACATTAATTGTAAGAGAGGCCTGAAATTGGAAGCAGTATTGTTATAATTACCCTGAACTTAGAAACAGTCCTGATTTATGACCCATCTGTCAGTTAACAAGGAAAAGTGACAGTGGGCATTTATAGGTTACTAAGAACATCTGCCATAAGGACACTGAGTGTATTGCCCTCAGTTCTTGGTGATTCATGAAGAATAGTAAAAGCAAAAGTTGAATATTTTAATTTTTTATCACTTCAGAAAATAGAGGAATCTAAAGTTTTACTTAAGGTCCAGACAATCTTGAAAATGTGGAACTGAGATATAATTATTACTGTATAATTTCAGCTGAAATTCAAATTCAAGTGTATCTGCAGTACTGCAAATCAGTACTTAAAATAGTCCTCATATTAAACATCCAAGATTTTTAAAAAAATGTGCTAAATACTGATTTGTACTTTTCCAATTTTTATAGTAACTGAGAGTAAAAGTTAATGAAGCAGTTCTTTGCTTTTTTACAGTTTGAATCTAAGAAAAGGGTTTCAGCAGAAGAGGCCATGAAGCATGCATACTTTCAAAATCTGGAGCCAAGAATACCTACTTTATTGGAAAGTAAGAAAAAACAAATTTTTCCCTTTTGTATTAATTTGTCTAGTGTTCAGGAATGAGATGGATTAGAGGTTTAGATAGAGATGGTTGCTGGTTTTAAATATGAACATTTTAAAAAGTAGATCAAAATTTCTTAAAGGAAAGAGCCTCACTGTACAGCTTTTCAAATAAGAAATAACTTCCCATTCTGTATAAATTTTTAATATATATATATATATATATATTGTCACTTCTGTAAGAAACTGTAAGAAACCAATAATACTTACATATAGGTCATCAATCTTACTGCATTTAATTTGAAATATACCATCTGTGATGGCATCTATAGACCTAATAGAGCTTCAATTCAATTGTTAAGAGTGAATTTCCATAAAGATTAATGAAACACAGTTGAAACATAAGATAGCTTCCTTGCAGAAGAAGAAAATGATATATGATATCAATTTATATATGATATATATAAAAATAATTATCCTTTCTAGGGGTCACTCTGACTTTACCATCCCTAAGACAGGGATCAGTGTATTATCAGAGAAATTAAAATAATACATTTCCCATGTGGTAGGTAACTCTTCAATTTTATTTCTGACATTCTTTTTCAGAAATTAACCCAGTGTTTTACTTTAAAATGGAGTAAGGTAAGTGAGGGATTAGGAGAATATTTGGAAACTGAGCTATGAAAAGCTTTCATTTATTTCCCATTCTCAATTACTACAGAATAGTGATTCATTGAGATTTATATAGCAATCAGCAATAAGCAAATTGAATAAGAAATCCTTTAGTCCTTTAGGCTTTTTGCTCAGCATTTACAGGATATTTTTTAACATAAGTCTACCTTCTGACAGAGATTGGAAATTAGAAATAATTTATAGGTGCTTTTTAAAAAAGTTTATATTGCATTATTAACACCAAATTTCAGATTGAGGTAGTAGTACCACCCTGTTCCATGTACTTCACTAAAAATCTAAAGGTAGTTTTAGGACCTGATGCATTTATGCCATCATGAGATGGTGATAAAGGAAACAGAGATTAAGAATCTGATAATGAATTTGATGAGGTCTCCCAACCCAGTAAGTTCTGGAACAAAGAGCATTTTTTTTTTCTCTCTGAGAAACATGTGCTTGCATGGTTCTTTAAAGCAGAGTTTGGGGAAGGGTTCTGAAAAGGGATTACTTCCTTTGGTTTACTCCAGAAAATGGACCAAAAAAGGCAAAATCTTTGAGCAGGGTTATATAGTTTTATAAGTGCAGTTTGTTTATGTTGGATAGCTATATACTTTTAAAATGCTCATCTGTAGTTGGCTTGTATATGTTTGTAATGATATTGACCTTCACCTAATGTCTTTTGTCTGTGAATTTTAGGCATGTCAGTATTCAGTTTGAAAGAGATTCAATTGCAAAAGGACCTGGGGTTTTGAAATTTTCTTTATCCAGAGACAGGAGTGTGTGTCATAAACCATTTCAGGTGTTGATCATAATTTTTTGTATAGAACAAAGTTTTTGGTTTATAAATTGATGAATAAAATTACTGAAGTAAAAGTCAATGTACAGGACTGATGTTTTGGCTCAGTAGCAGAATACTTGCCTATCATGTGTGAGGCACTGGGTTCAATTCTCAGCACCACATATCAATAAATAAGTTAAGGGTACAGGAACAAATAAAAATATAAAAAACTGAATGTACAGTGCATTCCACATGTGTGTGTGTTTAGCATTGCACATAGTCCCTTTTCTATATGATGTGGGCAGCTCAGAAAACCTTGAGAGAGAAATATGATTCAGTCACATCAGGGATCCTGAAGGCTGCAGATGTCACAAAAACTTTTAAAAGTAACCTGTGATGATCACTGCACATGCCATCCCTGGTACCTGAGGCAGAAGACACATCTTGTGCTTCCATAGTCATCTGGCTTATCACTTTGAAGCATAGAAGCTGCAGAATGTCCCATCATCAAAAGGGTCATTTATGATAGTGCTGATCACTCTTACTGTGGAATATGAGCTTTGGTGGTGGGAACATTAGGTTCCTAGTGTCACTAAATACTGTATGTTGGATATAACTGAACCTTAAACTGCCTCTTGAAATGACTGTATTTTAGGACATGGGAAGAACAGAAGACAGCCTGCTGTCTCATAACATGGTCAAGCCCAGTCCCCAGCCTTTCTTACTAATCAAGGACTCAAATCTGGAGGCAATTTTTCTTTTGGTGGACTTGGGATCTCCATTTGTCTACACTGTTCTCTTCACAGTGGAATGTTTTTATTTAAGACCTACAATAGATTGTGTTTCTATTTGTCATGGTGTGATGCTTTTCTGTACAGTCATTTTTAAGGTCTTCTCTGTCATTAGAGTCAGTAGGTTACAGTTATTGATGTAACTGTAGCTGCAATTTTTTGTGCAGTACTGAGAAACACAGTACATTACTTATTGTGTAATAATTGCTGCTAAGTAACAATTACCTGTTCATTTAACACAAAGTTGAATTCCTGAAGAAGTTGCAGTGGCTGTATTATGTGTGAATGCATTTGTTTCTCCTCACAAGTTGTCTTTCTATTGCATATTTTGATTGTTTTTAAAATTAAACTGCAGTGTTTCCTGGAATGTATACTTAGTTTGCTTAACAGTAAAATAAGTGAGCCATGTTCAACACTCTTATGTTCATACTACATAATTTCTAACTGAACATTGGCAAATAGAGTAGCTGAGATTGATAAGTACATTATGTTTAGGAGAGCATGTGACAGAAGCTGATTCAATATAGTGAATATCTGATGTTTTTGGATTCTCACATTAAACACCAATAAATTAAAGCACCAAAATTATTTATTTTCATCTACTTCTCATTTTAGAAATGTCCACTGCATATTACTAGATATTTGTATATGAATTCACTTAACTACTTTGCATTGTGCTTCAGTTTATTTCAAACTTAACCATATCAGTCCATTTAAAGATGAAAAGTCCTGCTTGTCTTAAATACATTTATTAGAAACTAGGATGATAATTCATTGTGGAACAATTTGTTTCATTTGGGGGCTGTTTCAATAACATTCACTGAAACATTCAATAACATTCAGCTAAAAATTGTCATATCTTTTGAAATGAGCCATGAGAAACTAAAATGAGAGAAATGAGAACTTAAGAGGATTTTGTGTTAAAAATGTTATAAGGAATTATCTGTTTATCAGAGATGCTAAATGTTATAGTTTTAATTATGCATCTCCTTGAACAACATAAATACACTTTGGTGTTGGCAACAGTGTTTTTAAAACTTTGTGTTAATTTGTAAGGAATATTACTTAGTGCATCTTAAAAACTAAATTTTAATTTGTGTATTTTAAAATTGTCATGAAAATTTTTGCCTTATATATAATGAAAATAGTCATTGCTTAATTATTTTCTGACATTCACTGTAAAACGTTTAGTAGTCCTACCATTTCTGTTCAGGAAATCTTGTAGTTTATTATCATTAACAATATTAGCTGAGTTTCATATATTTTATTTTAACTTTATTTATGAATAGTGATTGTGGCATGTTTGGGGTTATTATTTTAATAGTTTATGATACTGAAATTTTTCTTTAAAAATTATAGAAGAAACAGATTCATGTGTAATGGTGAATATTGGACCACTACTTTTTTTCACATTTGTAAATTGGTTTTATATTAAACCCTGTAGCCTAACAAACTGCTGTTATTTCTAACTGACAGGTATTAATATTGTACTTTGCAAGTCATAAATATTATTTGGAAATTCCTTCATTTTGTTTTTAACTTTGTAATAACAGAATCCCCATGTTGTATAAAATGTGATTTTGTTGTGTCATACTTCTTTTTTGGGGAAAACGACTGTGCAAAGTGGAATAATTTTCTTGTATGATTCCTTTGTAAGACCATGAAGTCACTGTGTCAAAAGTGATAGCTGATTTGTATTAGTGCTGAACAATTATTCAGTAATCTCTTTTGTCATTTTATGTAGCAGCACCCTTAAGTTTGCCATTCCATGGGGTATATAATTGGTTTGTTGAAATTTTGGTCTATTGTTCTCTGTAATTTTGATTCTTATATACTAAAGGTGAAGAAATACATCCAGTGTTTACATAAAATTCTTGTTTGTAGAATTTTCTGGGGATGTTTTCTCATTTCCTTGAGAAATGTGGCAGTCAAACAAGTGTTGTTGGGGCGGTTTTTATTTTTTTATTGATAATTGAGCATCATTCAGGTCCTGAAAACTGCAGTGAAGATAATTTAAACTCAGAAATATTTGAACCTTGAATACTTACAAATCCTCTTAAGCTGACAAGGTTCTTAAAGGTAAGAGAAGATGTCTCCTCTGTTTTCTTCCCAAGCAGTGTTGGTAACACACGCAGAATGTGTCACTATGGGTGCACAGAGTGGCTGTTTTCTGAGGCTTTATCAAATAAGGTTTGAAAGACTACTTATTATGATTATCTATTAGAATTTTAATAATTCATATGGGTATTTTTCTTTACTTGTCTATGATGTTTAAGTGGCAGTATTTTAACAGTTAGCCAGTGTACAGTTCAGTGGCATTAGTGACATTCACAAAATTGTACAACCTTTGCTACTGTTTCCATAATTTTTCATCATTCCAAATAAAAATTGAAGTCATTTTTAAAAATTATTTTTCCCTGCTGTCCCCAGCCCTGATAACTTTAATCTACTCTCTATTTCTATGACTTCACTTATTTTGAATAGTTCATATAAGAGGAGTCATAATGTATTTTTCTGTCATACCTGGCTTATTTTATTTGGCATATTTTCATGGTTCCTTCATGTTTAGCATAAATCCAAACTTTATTTCTTTTGTGACTGAATAATTATCTATTATGAGTATAAACATTTTATTTATCCATTCATCTATTGATGGACACTGGGTCAATTCTGTCTTTTAACTGTTGTGCCTAATGCTGATATGAACTTGGTGTACAAATATCTATATAAGTCCCTGTTTTAAATTCTTTGGGGTATAACATATATACCCAGAAGTGGAAAACAATTCTATTTAACTTCATGTGGAGTCACCAAATGGTTTCTATAGAACTTGGACTATTTTACATTCCCAGTAATAACACACAAGGATTTCAGTTTCTCTTTGTCCTCACCAATATTTATTATTGTTCCTTTATTATTAATTTCATCCTAATAGAGGTGAAGTTGTATCTCATTTTACCTTTAATTTACCTTTACCTAAAATTTAATGATGTTGGACATCTTTTCCTGTGTATTTTGACTATTTGTATATTTGCTTTAAAAAAGTATATTTAAGTATTTTGCCTATTTTCAAAGTAGGATTGTCTTTTGGTTGTTGAGTTGTTAGAATTCTTTATGGATCCTGGACATCAAACCATTATAAGGTAGGTTTTTTAAAAATTATTTTCTCTTATTCTGAGGGTTTTCTTTCATTTTCTTGGAGGTACATTTGTGATGCACAAAAGTTATTAGTTTAAAAATAGTCCAATTTATTTTTTTAAATTTTTTTTGCCTGTGGCTTTGGTACCATATTTAAGAAATTATTGCCAGTTTCTCCAGATCATAAATATTCTCCCCTTTGTTTTTTAAGGTGTTTATAGTTTTTGCTCTTATACTTAAGGTCATCATCCATTTTGAGTTAGTTTTTGTTTGTCGTGTAAAATTAGGGTCCAACATCATTCTTTTATTTTTTTGGTACTAGGATTTTAACCCAGGGATGCTTTACCACTGAGTCTTATCCAAGGCCCAGTCCTCTTTTATATTTTATTTAGAGACAGAGTCTCACTGAGTTGCTTAGGGTTTTGCTTAGCTGCTGAGGCTGACTTTAAACTTGGAAACCTGCTTCAGCTTCCCCAGCCACTGAAATTACAGGCATGCACTACTGTACCAAGCCTGAATTAATTCTTTTGCATATGAATATCCATTTTTCCATAACCATTTGTTTCATCCATTTGTTGAAAACACTGTCCTTTTCCATTGAATGATATTAACACCCTCACTGAAAATAGTTGGCCACAGATGTAAGTCAACTATTTGTCAAAAATTATTGACCAGTTTTAAGGGTTTCTTTATGGGCTCTCAGTTCTATTCCATTAGTCTTATGTGTCTGTATGTCCATCCATACAGATCAAACCAGTGTGTTTATTACAACAGCTTTATAGTAAGCTTAGAAATCAGGAAGTATGGGTTCTCCAAATTTGCTCTTTTTCAAGGTTGTTATAGTTATTCTGTGTCCTTTGAAATTCCATTTCACTCCAATATTGGAATGAAATTTTCTATTCCTCAAAATATAAAAATGACCAAAAATACCATTGGGATTTTGATAAGGATTGCACTCAATTTGAATCTGTAGTATAATTATCTTAACAAAATTAAGTTGTCCAGGCTGTTACTGTGAGTTGTCTTTCCATTTATTTAGTGTGATTTCTTTGAACAACATTTTACATTTTTCAGTGAACAGGACTTCTACCTCAATGATTAAATTTATTCCTAAGTATTTTACTGGTTTTGATGTTATTGTAGGTGGAATTGTTTTCTTACATTGGTGTGGGAATTTTTCATTGACTGCATATAGAAATGCAAATGGTTTTGTGTTTTGATTTTGTATCATCCCATGCTGCTGTGTTTGTTTATTAAGTTTATAAGATGTTTTGTGGATTCTTTAGGATTTGGTACATTGAAGATTTTGTCATCTTCCAGGAGAGATAGTTAACTTCTTACTTTCTAGTATGAATTCCTTTTCTTTTTCTTGCCTAATTGCTCTGTCTAGAACTGAAAAGCAAGGATATCCTTG
Source organism: Sciurus carolinensis (assembly GCF_902686445.1). Classification (NCBI taxonomy): domain Eukaryota; kingdom Metazoa; phylum Chordata; class Mammalia; order Rodentia; family Sciuridae; genus Sciurus; species Sciurus carolinensis. Next base: position 37,986 of record NW_025920466.1, read on the forward strand.
ACTTGTTTCTGATCTTAGGGAAAAAACTTTTACCTAATATCATTGATTATTCCATTAATTGTGGCTTTCTGTATATGGCCTTCAACATGATGATTAAGTTTCCTTCTGTTCCTAGTTTACTGGATATTTTTATTGTGAGAGTATTGAGCTTTCCAAATGCTTTTATTCGTCAGTTATAATGGTCATGATTTCTTAACTGTTGATGTGTATTACCTTGGACTGATTGTCATATTAAACCACACTCACATTCCTGGAGAAAATTCCACTTGGTTGTGATATATATAGGTTGAATATCCCTTATCAAAATGCTCAGAATGGAAGTTTTTCTGATTTCAGTACTGTTTGAATTTTGCAATAGTTGTGTATGCTTTACTAGCTGACCAATCCTACTCCAAAAATATGATATCTGAAATGTGTTAAAATCCAAAATATTTGTAGCATCATTTGCTCAAAATTTTTCAGATTTCAAATGATTTCAGTTTTTCTTTTTATTGGGGATTTAATATTATTGGGCCTAACTTCTTAGGACATACTGATAAATTCAATCTGCTATGATTTTATTGAGATTTTTTTGTCTTTCATTATAAGGGTTATGAACTGTAGTTTTCTTTTTTGTAGAGTCTGTCTAAGTTTGGTATCAGGGAATTGCTGGCATTGTAGAAAGAATAAAGAAATATTTTCTCCAACTCTTTTGGAATATTTTGAGGGTTTATGTTAATTCTTCTTTAAATGTTTGTTAGAATACCAGTGGAGTGATCTCGTTCTAGGCATTTCTTTGTTGGGGCATTCTGTTAATGGTATAATACCCTTTCTTGTAATAGATCTTTTCAGATTTTACATCTTCTTGATTCAGTTTTGGCACTCTGTGTTTCTAGGAATTTACCCATTTTGTCTTTGTTAAGCAGTTTGTTGGCATACAATTGCTCATGCTATTCTCCCCGAATTATTTTGTTTCTGTACATTGAGTAGTAATGCTTCTCTTTCATTTCTTATTTGAGTAATTCAAATGTATTATTCCCACCAATCCAACAGAGTATGTTCTGGAGAATATTTTGTATGTACTTCAGAATATTTTGTGTTTACTTCTCATTCCATGAAGAATATTATTAATCTAATCAACAGAACCAACTTTTGGCTTTCTTGAGTCTCTCCTCTGTATCAGTAATCTTTATTATTTTCTTTCTTCTACTAGGTTTGTTTATTTATTTATTTATTTTCCCTGAAATGTAGAGTTACATATTTGATTTGACAACTATCTTTTTCAATGTAAGCATCTGAAGCTATAATTCTCTCTCCTACCATTCTTTTCAGACTATTCCATATGTGTAAATATACTGTTTTTTTTTTCTTTTGACTCAAAGAATTTTCTAATGCCTGCTATGATTCCTTCTGTAACTCTTGGTTAAGAGCATGTTGTAGCCAAGTGAGGTGGTGCATGCCTGTAATTCCACTGGCTTGGAAGAGTGAGACAGAGGATCATGAGTTCAAAGCAGCCTCATCAAAAGTGAGGCACAGGCAACTCAGTGAGATTCTGTCTCTAAGTAAAATACAAATTAGGACTGGGGATGTGGCTCATTGTTCAAGTGCCCCTGAGTTGTGTATATTTGTGAGTTTTCCTTTTCCTCCTTTATTGATATCTAGTTTTGTTCCATTGTGATAGGAAAGACATTTTCATGATTTCAGTTCTTCAAAAATTATTGATATTCATTTTATGACCCAACATAATATATTCTGGAGAATATTTTGCATGTACTTGTGCAAATTTTGTGTTTACTTCTCATTCTGTGAAGAATGTTGTTGGGTAGAGTATCTGACTGATTAATAGTGTTCAGTTTTTCAAAGTATTTATTGATCTTCTACAAGACTATCCTACCCTTTATTATAAGTGGATTATTGAAATCTCCAGTTGTTACATAACTGTTTCTCCTTTCAGTCTGTCAGTGTGTACTTTATTTTGGGTTTCTTATATTGGGTGCATATATGATCATAGTGGTTCTATATCTTTTCAACACAGTGAACCTTTATCTATAGATAATGTTCTTCATCTCCTCAAATTTTTCTTAGTCTATTTTTTTCCACACAAAAGTAAGGCCACGCTGTTCCACTTTTGGTTACTATTGGGTTGTAATGTGTTTTTCTGTTCTTTTACTTTCAACTTCTGTTTTTTTTTTTTTTTTTTGTGTGTGTGTGTGTGTATCTAAACTGGGTCTCTTGTGGATAGCATATTGATGTACTATTTTTTAATTGTCTTTCAAATCTTTGCATTTTAACTTTAGACTTGTAAACATTTAAAATCAAAATAATTGTTGATAAGAAAAGACTTAGTTCTTTCAATTAGCTATTTCTTTGTATCAGATGACTTTTGTGCTTTGAGTACTCTGATAATTCCTTTTTTCAGTTAGTGTTTTTGTAGTGTACCATTTTGATTATCTGCTTCTTTTTTGTGTTTTTTTTAGTTATTTCATTTTGTGTAGTTTTAAAACATTTATCTTTTAATTTTTTCTAAAGTCATTGGTTCTGTTTCTTAAATTTCTAATATAGATTCTCTAATTGATTATATTTTTCATTAACAAGGTCATCCAAAAAATGGTAAGAGACAGTAGAAGCTCATGAGTGGGATACTGAGAAAGCTGTGTACATGTGTTTGTTTATAATGTATATCAGCAAATATATGTAGCAAACTTGAAATCTCCAAAGTCTTTAGTGCATTACTGTAGACTTAAGAAACTTCACAGTATTTTCCCCTATTTCCTGTTCAGTTCACAACTGGACCTTATTTTCTGACATTAAGTTTTGATTATGGGTTTGTTTAGATAAGAGTTTCCCTCAGTTACCATGATTCTTAGCTGAAGTCAAAAGCTTCCATTACTGATCTAGAAAATCCATTGAACTCATAAATTTTCTGTTAGACTAAGAAAGAGTATCACTAAGTTAGTGAATATAAAACTACTTGAATTTTTGATCTTTTAATATTTTATTTTATTTAAAGACAGAGTCTCACTGAGTTTCTTCATACCTTGCTTTGCTGAGACTGGTTTTAAACTCATCTTCCTCCTGCCTCAGCCTCCCCAGCTGCTGGGGTTACAGGCATGCACCACCATACTTGCGTGAATTTTTGATCTTCAGTGTTGAGGAATACTTTTCATTGGCAGCTTCAGAAGTGGGAAAATTAACTTACTGGATAAAACTTTCAATCATGTTACTACTTCAGACACTATATATAGGGGCTAGATTAAAGATACATTTTTGTAAGAGGGAGGCAGAGAGATAAATAGGCGGGACTTGAATAGGAATAATAATGGCTGCTTCCACCTTAACCTGTTATAGTTGAGATGCCTGGACAGCTCATAAACATGAGCATGAAGATGTGCCTGTTGACTGGATGATAACATAGCACTTTGTAGGAACTAAGGAAAGTTTGGCATTCCCAACTGTCTTGTATATTTAGAAAAGGATGGCTACATTGTGCTCAGATTGGAACATGGAATTCTGGTTACTACAGACTTGAGACTCTCTGAGTCTTTCATGGAACAATCCTGATTAAAAGAGCCATAAAAGCTCTTTTCAGTCATTTTCCCCAGCTGTACCAACACTAATTCCATTTGTATAGCTTTCATAATGTATTCTTTCCTGTGTGTGTATGCAACAGAGATTGTCAGATAATGAATGGATGATAAGTCAAGTGCAGACATCATAGTCCTCTGGATGATTTCTGTGCACAGTTTTCCTAGAAACACTGAAAATCAGCAAAAGATCACTTTGGGTCCACTTCAGTCATCTTGCTTTTCTAAGATTCCTAGCCAATCACCCCTTCATTACTTTTACATTATCTGCAAACTCCATATTTCCTTTGAACTTATACATGGTTGACACCAATTCTGCATTACTGTCTCATATGGTGATGATTTATAGGCTGCTCTGGGTGAAGGGAAATCCAACCATACTGATTTTTGTGTTCCTACAATGTTTCTTCTTTCACCTGTTCTTTAACTTTTCTTTTCTCTGCTTGTTCTTTTCTTCTGTTCTTCTCTTTGCTACTCTCTTTCCTTAGGTTTCCATTTAATTATTTCTCCCAGAAGAAATTCCCTGACCCATGCCCTATTCTATAATAGACTAGGTTACTGCCCTGACATTTTACTATCTTCATCCCATTAGCATTCTCATGCTTAACCCTGTGGTAACACTATTCACATTTTATTTCCCTCACTTAAATAATAAGTCCCATGAAGGAAAGTATTATGTCTCACTCACCTGTCTGTAGTAAATGATACATGTTAGGAAAACAGTGGCATGTGCTGATTGATTGAAGAAATCTACACCTACATAAAGAAATCTGGGTTCTAAGTAAAATTTGTCAGTTGCATTAAATTATTTTCCCCCCTTATCTGATGGAACCAAAGACAAATGTACCAGTCAAAAATTGGTTAGAATTAGAAGATAAACTTTTTCATAAAAGGTCAAAATGTGTGACTTTAGAAACCTAAGAACTAACCTATAATCAAGATATTCTCAGCACACACCACTGTGGGAGAAGGACTGGGAATAAAGACACTATGGGAGAAGTCTAGGTAGGGCCAGATTTATAAGGACCAATAACCTGCTCTCAGAAAAATGATAATAGAGCAAATGTGTTTATGATTTATGTATGTCAGATAATGTTGTATGTAAAGACGCAGGCTGTAAGCTTAAATTCTTTTGAAGTACACATAGGTTAAGATCACTGTATCTATATTCAATGGAGGTTTTGAAATCCAGCCAACACAGTGTCCTTGAACCAGTTACACAACCACTCTGGTCCTCCATTACTTCATCTACAGAATGCTATATAATACTAATTTCCTCCTAAGATTGTTCAGAGGACAGAAAATATAAGCTCTGACAAAAGTTTAGAACAATACTTATACACGATAAGTAGCTTATAAATAGTTGCTCTCACTTACTGAAATTTTGTCATCTTGTGAAATAAAAGACAGTCTTTGTGACCTGACTCATCTGGGAGAGTGTAGTGAATATGGTGTGTTCTCCAGTGTCAACAATGGGGGAAGGGCACTACAGTTCCAGGTAATGTTAGGAAATAGAGTGTGCATGTGGGGGAGAAGTGTCTGTGCATATTTAAGCATAAAAGGGCATTTTGTAAATCTGATTGAGTTAAACTATTTTATGTATAAACTGAACTAAACAAATCCATTCCCTTCTTGAGAAGAGGTACCTTTAACAGTTTATTTTCAAATGTTTGTTTCTTCACAAACTAAATGATTTACTACTCTACCTACAAGAATACATTATAAAATGTGTAGCTAGCAGTACATTGTGACCCTTTCTGGCACAGTAGAGGTACTGAACCTGTCAGTCCATGTCTCCATTTTTCTATTATTTTCTCCTGCCTCTCCTTCCCTACATGCAAACCAGTCTTCCTGTATCATACACAGATGGAGACATTTTTGAACTCACCCATGAAAACCAGAGCTGGGTCAGCCTGGAAATTAGACTGGATAGACTAGTAACCTTCACCAAACCTGGCAGTTCACATTCTTTATCAAAAATGTAGCCTAAAGGTAGAACAATGGTTCAGGGTTTTTTCTTCATTATTTCTCACTTCTCAGTACAGATCAGTTAATAGAATTTAAGATTCAAATGATGAAGGAACCGTTTTTTAAAACCCATTCCACTCTCTCAAACTCAACCTCAATATTATATGTACTTCCTTATATATCTGTATTTAAATTGTTTTTTGATGTGTTATATTTAAGGATAGGTAATAAGATACATTTCCAAACTTCTTTCCATATGGAAAAAGTAATGTTTTGGGTTATTCCTAGTAAATGGAAGAAAACCAGCATACTACTTCTAAACCCCTCTCATCACAAAGTATTTATTCCACAAAAATAATATCACAGAAAAAAAGATATATATATGAAAGTGAATGAAGTTTTACAATCACAGAAAATACATGTACAGAGACCAATGTTCAGGTTGTATAGTTCTAAAAAACTTGTCATAATACTTTAACACTGATCAAGCAAACATTAAAAGAAGTGGGGGGTTTGCTGCCCTTGGAGCCTATTTTGACTCAAGTATTTATTTTAAGAACACACACAGCATGAGGCAGTGCTCTGAGAGCTATTCTTCATTTCTACAGTTGTCCCTGCATAGAGCATTTTGATGTATCAAAAAAATTATTATCTCATTTCTAGTAAGTGAATCCAGAGGGTAGTTAAAGTAATTTGAGGAAGAAAGATACCAAGAATAAAATTTCTGTTCATTTGAATATTTTCAATCAGCATTTAATTTTAAAAATATATTAAATTTTTAGTAGAAATTCTTGCCCATTGACTTATTTTAGTTTCTCTATAAGACTCTTGTGTTTTGTATATATTCTTTTATTCTATACTATTTTTTAAAAAGTTAGTTGTCAATGGATCTCTATTTTATTTATTTATATGTACTGCTGATCCCAGTACCTCACACATGCTAGGGAAGTGCTCTACTTCCCTACTGAGTTTTACACTGAATTATAATCTAGCCCTTATCCTAAAATTTTTAATGATATTTCTTTTCATAACAGTTTTGGACCAGCAGTTAATTATAGGTGGGCCTTGAGGAAATGAAATTGGAATGCCCATTGGTGTTCTACCTTCATTGAGTTCAGTGGCCCAAGACAACTCTCAGCTTCTTCTGCATACCTGTCTGATCAAGAAACAGGTGGAGGGAAGCATTCTCAAAGGTCCCATTTAGCTTCTAGCTCACACATTTTACTTTCAGTTATTGCCAGTTCCCTGAACCACCTCCTTTTATTTTAGAAAAGACTTAACATATAAGAGAGCATCAATAGTGTGTGTTTGTGGATTTTGAAGCCAGTCCCATTAATTTGCAGTTACAGCATACTGGAGTTGTTGAATTCTTTCCTTAAAAACCTGTGTCTACACACAAGAGAGAGAAGTTTGATTCCAAATGAAAATTAAATTTCTAACTAAACCTAATTTTAGTTTCTGAAAATTCAGGTAATATGTTTTCATAAAGTTCAATTTTTAGTCTTTTCATAATCACTGCCATTTAATGCCTGCTTTGGGTCAGCTATTTAGTCACATTTCAAGTTTGTTTCTATTAATTTGTATTAAAGATTACAGTTAACCTAATCATCAATTGGCACTTTCTAGTTCATTTATCTACTGTGGAACATTCCTGTTTCATGTATAATATAAAACTGCTCCTCACTCTTTCCACTGCAGTAATTTCCCCACCTCCCAACTACTTTCAGTCTGTGAAAATCCTAGCTGGCTATTGGTTCATCAGTCAGCTTGCAAGTATCCTCCATTATTGGTCCCCTGTTAGCCTGGCAGAATGCAACTACTTAAGGATAGCTTCCCCGCCATTTTTTCTCATGCTTTGTCTCTCCTACTCACTTTCTTTCTCTCTACTCCTCACTTTTCACACTCTGTTTTGAACATGCCCTTTCTCTTTTCCTCTCATTTTCTCTCTTACCCTGCAGGGAGACACCTGTTTGCTTAATAAACCCTCTTGTGTCAATTCCTGTGTCCAGGGTGGTTTTCTGGGTTCTTACATTAGAGCTATGACTTGTATGGGCTCTTCCACTGTCTCTTAAGCAAGTGAAACTCCATCTGGTTCCCCCGTGACCCCAGACACAGCTTCACCTTCCATTCTGCCCAGACACTCTGCTCTGCTCTGCATTCATCACCAGATTTCAGATTGGTGAGTTCTCTAGGCGGGTTCCCCTAGCCAACTCAAACACTTCTCTGCCAAACTGAGAAGTGACCGCTGAGTGTCCAGGGCCCTTGAGGCAACTGAGGGATGGGGTACTCCCAGCCACGACTTTTATAGTCATGACTGGCTCCCTTAGTCCATTTTTTCTGCCAGGTGTGTTCCTGATTTTATGGTGGAGATTCTTTCTCAGGGTTGAGGTTCATCTTTGCACTTACACTCACACTCGCACTCGTACTTGACAGCCCTGACATCAGGTCCTCAACCCTTCTCGACTTTTGCCTGGCCCACATTGATGCTTGGGTGATGACCCCATCATTGTGCTGCCTTCTTGACTCCAGCCTACTAATCTGTGGCCTCTGGGCACAGGCTCAGCTCTATGAGTCTCCACCTTGGGATCTGGGTCCTCCATTCTGGTAGATTCACTCCCAAGACAACTTTAGAATCCTTTGCCTGATCCCCGGCTTAAAGCTATCCAAGCTTAATGATATTTGGCCACACCATCCAAATTGGACATGTAATGGCATACAACTCCAGTGAGTGAGTGTGCAGATGGAAAGGGATTCCTTATCTTCAAGTCTTTTCTTTCTTGCTTCTTGACTCTTTCTGCAAACTCCAACACTTCACTTTGGCTTCTTCTCCCCCTCTTAATCCCTCCTCCTTCTTTGACTTCAGCTCAGTTCGGTTTCTGCTTCCATTCCCATGCCCAACCCACCTAGTTCTTCTGCCACGAGGTCCTGCATATGCCAGTGTGGAGTTACCAGACCAACAATCAGTGGCATGTTGCAGTAAGAAGTACAATATTGCAGACCCATTCCTCAAAAGCAGTGGGAGATAATGTTTCACAATTTTCAACATCCAAACCTGAATTGATTACTAACCAGGAAAAAGGGTTAAAATGCCCTAGGAATCAAGTTTCTGCTAGAACCAATTAGCCCATTTCAGATCTCAGTCAAGGCTTACATTGAAATGTAGGTGGAGGAAGCCAGAATGCTCAGTGGGATATCAGTCTCAAACCCAAGGAAAAAAAGGTGTCCATTTTAAATTTCTCCTGGGCTGCAACACAGAATATTTTATCTCTCCCTCTCACCTCTTCTCTTTGCCCTTCTCTTTCTCATTCTCTAATGCTATAATTAATGGCCATTATCATTTTTCTTCTAGGACTCTTGTTTTCTTAAGTGCTATATTTTTGAGCTCACAATTTTGATCTTACATATCTAGGTTAATGATTTTTGATTAGTTCTTTTTATCCAACTCTAGAACTATTTCTGAACATCTGTTACATTGCAATGGAGATAAACATCACAAGACCTTTGCTTTTGTGTTAAATATAAGCATGCATAAAAATTAAAATAAATAAATGGATCCAAATACTTTTAATTCACATGATTTAAAAAGGTTCAATTTAAATTGGGTAAAGTAATAAAAGGAAAATGCCTTTAAAATTAACTCACAAGTCTCTAGGTGGTCAAACTAATAAAATGTTGATGTTTATAAAATGTCTAACATCAATTTTTATAGGACTTTTCTTCAACAGGAAAGAGAGAGCAAATACTATTGGTACACTTGTCTGATACCTTTTTTTTTACAATAAAATGAATGAATTAGAGTTGACATGTATGGGGATTACTCAAAGGGTTTGCTAGAGACATCTGATTAATTTACAAAGTTATTCCATGGTGTAACATACTTAAAAATATTATTCTTTGTATATTAAATGTATTCAAATTTTCCAGGTACATAAGCTTTTAAAGCAGAAAATTTATCAAGCTGCTATTCTCCAAATTAAACTTGTCTGTAATGGTAATTTTAAACTTATAAGAAGAGTAAATGTTATTGAGGATTTATTCCTATTATTTAATATTCATTTATAAGACTGCCATCAATAAGGTATATGTAAAATTTGTTACATTTTACACTGAGATAAACAAATTTTAAATGCAAATGTATTATAAAATTTAATGAGAACCTTATTTGTTAATATAAAGGTTAATATCATTAAACATGAAAGCATTTTGCCACTTTGCCACACAAAAGGAAAGTTAAAAGCTCTCTCAGCCTTTCTTTAATTTATGTTTTAGATATAATGTTAAATTGTGTTAACTAATGTTCATATAGTCTCAGGAGTCAATATATGTAAACTTCTTAAAATGACATTTAAGAAAGTGTGTTATGGATCCAAGATGGTGGACTAGAGGGAGACTGAGTTCCTTGTCACTCCATAACTCCAGTTTCAAGCAGAGGATATCTGTTTCTTGGTGAGGCATTTTTTGCTGCTTATCAATCCCATGCTGTTTACCCCATTTGTCTATTGTGATCACCTGCAGTCTGCCAGCATATTGACACCATTTGCAGTGCAGATTGCTCACTGTCAGGCACCTATCATCCACCATTTGCCTGCCCCTTGCCTGTCCATCACCTGCCTTACACCTATCCATCCCCCAATGCACAAGGTTCACCACCCAATCATCCAATAACAGTCAACAAAGTTATCGCCAACTGCCAGTGGAGTGCCAGCTGCCTGCTGTTGCCTGGAAGTTCAATGTTACAGTACCTGCTGGTTTGATTACATGTGGTTGCTGCCATCTTGAGACAATAGCCAGGCTGGACTGACTGAGCCCCATCTCCAGGATCCCTCAGACTGACCGATTACACCCTGCCTCTAGGGCCCTCACATCACCTGACTGCTCCCTGCTGCCAGGACCCCCAGACCAACTGACTGCACCCTATCACTGGGACCCCAAACTGACTGATGGCACCACACCACCAGGATTGCACAAACACACCAAACACACCCAAACTGCAGGACACCTGCCTGATCAACTGCACCCCACCTCCATGACCTCCAGCGGACCACACCCACACCCCAAGCTGCAGCTCCCCATTTGCCAACACATTTGGAAACCAGAGCAGCAATCTTGGATAATCCAGGCATCCATACTCTGATCTTTAGGTGGGGCAAATCCCATCCTGAGACACCTTTTGGAGACTTGAAGCTCATTGTCAGGTACATCTCATGCATCAGGCTACTGAAGACTGGGAGGTTTGAGTATTATATGATTGTTAGAGTGCAGATTTTCATTTTTCTCCTTATTTAACAATTTTAACTTTTTATTTATTTACTTTTCTTGGTCTCTTTTCCTTTTGTTTAGCTGTTCCCTCAGAGTCTCTTTCTCCCTTTTTGCATGCTAACAACCAATTTCTTTTCATTAAAATCTCACCCTTTCTATTATCTAGAACTTTTGTATATTCTTTTCTTATTCCATTTAGAGTTACATCCTACATCCCTCTGCATCCTCTTTGTCCTCCATTAGGAACTGCAGACCTTATTGCAAATCTCTTTGTTATTCTGAAGATAATATTTGAGCTCATTCTGTTTATTATGACAATATTGTTATGTCCTCATAGGGGCTATTTTTTCTAAGATTGCATAGTGTCTGAAATGGGCACTGCTAATATTGATCTCCCCTTAAAGAAAAGGATTTGGAAGTCTATAGGGCCACTATAAGCCTATGGGGAAAATCTTCAATACCCTAGATCTGCACTGCTAGGGGGGAAGATAGATGAACAACATGAAAAAATAAGGGAAGAAAATGATTCAAACAAATCTAGATTCTATATTAATAAAATCCAATGACAGTATGGTAGAACAAATTTTAGAAAAGGACTTCAGATTATACATGATTAAGGTGATGCATGAAAAAAAGAATGGGAGAAGAGAACAAATGCAGGCAATGAATGATAATACCAATAAGCAGTTGAAAGAGCAGCTGCAGGAAGCAAAAGATAATTTCAACAAAGAGATACAGATTCTCAAAAAAAAAAAAAACACAAATGGAAATCCTTGAAATGAAGGAAACAATAAACCAAATAAAAAACTCAATGGAAAGTATCACCAAAAGACTAGACCACTTTGAAGGCAGAACCTCACACAATGAAGACAAAATATTTAATCTTGAAAACAAAGTTGCCCAAACAGAGAGGATGGTAAGAAATCATGAACAGAATCTTCAAGAACTATGGGACATTATGAAAACACCAAATTTAAGAATTATTGGGATTGAGGAAGGCACAGAGATACAAACCAAAGGAATGAACAACCTATTCAATGAAATAATATCAGAAAATTTCACAAACCTGAAGAATGAAATGGAAAATCAAATTCAAAAGGCTTACAGAACACCAAATGCACAAAATCACAACAGATACACACCAATGTCCATTATAATGAAAATGCCTAACATTCAAAGGAAGGCCTAGAGAAAAGGAAACTCCAAACTGCTTGACCCACACTGCTCCCTTCCAGTTTGAAGAAGCTGGAGTGGTCATGGTCCATCTTTCCATACAACAGTAAAGGAGTTCCTAAATCTAGAGGGGGAATGAAGCCAGAATTGGGGACAGGCAGATAGTGTAGAGATAGGGGATCACTCAAATCAAGGTAATGAAGTCCATGAAAGCCATTTGCCTCTGGAAGTCTGTTAGTTGAAGACTGCCCCCGGGAGAATGTCACCTGCAAAAACAGGCCTAGTCACATAGGCAGGAAGGAGGGACAAGGCAGGAAAGAACTGGAGAACAAAAGATTTGGGGGAATATAATATAAAATTGCCTCCCTGCCCTTTACACTGCATTCATTTCCCCACCTCCCAACATCTTGTCGCTCCTCTGCCCTTTCTGCTGCAGTAATTTCCCCGACTCCCAACTACTTGTCAGTCTGTGAACATCCTAGCTACCCATAGTTTCATGAGTCAACTTGCAAGTATCCCCCATTATCGGTCCACTGTTAGCCCAGTGGAATTCAACTGCATAAAGATAGCTTCCCTGCCATTTTTTCTCATGCTTTTTTCTCCTACTCACTTTCTTTCTCTCTCCTCCTCGCTTTCCACACTCTCTTTTGCATATGCCCCTTCTCTTTTCCTCTCATTTTCTGTCTTACACTGCAAGGAGACACTCTGTTTGCTTAATAAACCCTTTTATGTCAATTCCCATGTGCAGCATGGTTTTCTGTGTTCTTACCATGCTTATCTTAGGTGCCACTATAATGGTGCCTCATGACTGTTTTTTTTTTTTTTTTTTTTTCACAACAGAAAATGTTTTATCACTGTTCTAAACTATACAACAAAAAAGAATCTCTTTTTTGTATCTGCAGGTATTTGTGATTCCTGAAAAATTTTTGCCAGGTTTTCTTCCAATGTTACCATCAATTTAGTAAAATATAAAGCCATTTATCATGTCTCAGTTTCCACAAGCAATGCCTTCATTATCTAGTTTGATATTTGCATTACAGTACATTTTTTGATCCATCAAAAATTGTGACTATCCTCACAAAAGTGCTGCAAAATCACTTCTTTGATGTTTGAGTTCATCACCATTGAGCTTTCAAAATATTAGATTTTTAAATGTTTATTATGATTTCAGGTATTAAGAGAAACCCATCTTCTATGGATACAGTAAATACATCAGGTGGTGTGATTTTCCTATAGGAAGAATCAGGGTTAATCTTTTGAAAAAATATGCTCAATTTGAAAGTATAGCAGTCTGGATACTATGAACTGGTGACTATCCATTTTGGATTTTTGTTAGGGAGGAGAAAAGATATGAATATCTAAGTACCTTCAAAGTTTAAAAAATGCTCTTCAGAACATTTTCTTTTATGAATGTTTATTGTCTCAGTATGGCTTATTTTACTCTTATAAAAATATTACTTGGATATTACATTTATTAATTATGATTAAAAAAAGATTCTAAGGCAATTCTTATACAATTGAAAGCTAAAAGAAAAAAGTGATATGAATATGCTTTCATATTTTGCTTGTAAAAATAATAAAACTTTAATAGAAAGCTCTTTGGTACTAATTTTTGTCTTTCAAATATTTTCTCTTAATAATAAAAATATATAAATCTTTTACATAAAACTGCATGCAAATGAAGGCACAACTGGTTATAGAGTGTATAGAAGCACAGTTCAGCATATGCAGAATTAAAGAGACAAAAGATTCACATCCTTATTAGTTCCACTGAAAAAATTAAGAAAATCTCTTCAGTCTGTCAACAGTGTTCAATGTTTAAAAGCTAAGAGCATATAAAAATGAAAACATTAAAATTCACTTAATGCAAATTGGATTTTTATATATACTTTAATTTATAGATGTATTTTTAAAATTGCCAACATAAATGTAGACTATCCATGTTATGAAAAGTGCAAACTAAATGGACAAAGGTTTTCAAAATGTCCTTTTTTTGACACAGGTAAACCAGCTTAGAGGGAAAATCTTGATTAGTTTATGAGCCTTTAATTTCAGCCAGACTTCATTAGAATTTCTGAGAGCTCAAAGAAAGCAATACTGTAGAAGCAGGTTTGTCCAGACGTAACTGGCACCAACATGTGACTGTTAATCAGTGTGGGGAACTGTAGGGGCAAAAGAATTAAAATAATTATTACAAATCCCCTTGGAAAAATGGGGTTCCTTACATTCCCAAACAGACCACAGTCGTTTAGTTCTCTCATCATCCCTGTGATGAATCTATTGCCAATCCATTTCATAGAATGACTTAAAGAAGAGAATTCCAAGATTACCTAGAGCAAAGAAGAATAAAGCCCACATAATATACTTAGTTGTTCTATATGACAGGCTACTAGAAAAAAGTACATAATTTAGATGTTACTAAAGCATATTCAAATACTGTTTTTGAAGGGTTCTAGGCTATCTAGGAATGCTGATTTGCTTTAAATATTGAGGAAAAAAATTTGAGTCAGACTCTTTATAAATCTATAATTTCTAATACTATATTTTGGAATTTGTCATCAGTTTTCCAGAGCACTACAAAGATGTTTCTCGGAAAACTAAAAATGAGGATTGTTTATCTTAAAATATTTAGAAGAAATATCTCTTTTAGAGTTGAAAATGTATTTTTAAAATATTTGCATTTGTTCTACTTAGTTATACATGACAGCAGAATGCATTTAGAATCATTATGCACAAATAGTTTATTTTTTGTTTTAGTTGTCAAAGGACATTTATTTGTTTATATTTGGGACTGAGAATGGAACCCAGTGCCCCACACATGCTATACAAGCCCTCTACAACTGAGCTCTAAATCCCAGCTCCTGAAAAAATATTTTCATTGATAAATAATATCAAACTTACTTAGAAAGATGACTCATAAGAAAAAAAATACTTAGTGTACAGTTAATTTCTGTATTGCTAACAACTAAGATGATAAATAGCAAGATAAAAAGGCATGTTTTAGTTGCAAGTGCCAGGTCTGAAGCAAATCCATCATCTGTGCTCCCAACTGAACAAGCTGAACTAAAGGCCTCCTGTTAATACCTGACTGTCTGCACCTAGAAGATTTTTGCCTAGGATCACATATGTCAAAATGTTTTCCTATACTGTCTTATAGCTCAATTCCTATTTAGTCCAGAGTAAGTTTAAATATTAAACTTCAGCACTAAATATCAAACTACAAAGCCTGGCACCTGTTAGAAGCACAATAAATAACTGCAGAAAAAAAATAAATATATTTTTGCACTTTTCAGACTATTTCAGTAAATTATTTACATGTGTGCTTTTCAAGGGCTGACATTTCAGTTGATATCTAGGGACTACAAATGAGCAGTTAAAATTCTGATTCCATAAAGGTCACAACTAATAAGCAGCAACACCTAATTTTAAACTCTGACTAAAATTTGTCTGTACCAAAATGCTCAACTTATTACTTTGGCAGGGGTTAGGGGCTGTCTTAATTACTGGTTCAATATATTCAGTGGTTATTGGTATACTCAATGTTCTTTTTCTTTTCTGGTGCTTTAAAATTTTAATTTTTTCTAAAATGTTATCTACTTCAACTGTGTTTTCAAATTCTTTACCTATAATTTATAGTATTTTTTATGCTCCTAACCACTATTACCATTGACTTGGAGTGGACAGTGGAGGATTGCAGGCCTTAAATTTTCATTGTTAGGGTTTTTTAATATTATGTTTTGAGTTTCTATCCTTCTTGTTGATATTCTTAATAGAATCCACTTTCTGGAGCTAGGGTTGTGGCTCAGTGGTAGAGTGGTTGCCTAGCATGTGTGTGGCACTGTGTTTGAGTCTCAGCACCACATATAAATAAATGAATAAAATAAAGGTCCATCAACATCTAAACATTATTTTTAAAAATGAATCCCCTTCAGTTTTATTAGTCTTCTCTGTTGTTTTGAAGACATCACTGACTTCTGCCCCTAAGTCTTTATTTCTGTACACTCAGTTGTCACAATTCTCAATAAACCTGGTTTTATTGGCATGTTTCTTAGTCCTTTTATGGGCTCTTTACTGCAGCCCCCCCCATTTTTCCTTCACATAATGAGTACTTAATAGAAATGAGAGTAATAAAAGTCCAAATTTTATTGAATATAAGACATCCAGCACATGGTCCAGAACGTAACTAATGTTGAGTACATATGTCTGGTAGAAGTCCCAAGCAAAGTTGTAGCCCAGTGCTCCAGGTAGGACTCCATTTGTTTATGGACTTTATTCCCTCCCATTTCCTTTCCTTCAGCATCTAATCTATAAAGTATGAATGGTCAAATCAACCCTGTGGCATCAAAAGGAGGTTTGAGATGGTTGGCATGAGATAACCTGGGGCAACTTTAAAAAACAATAGAAAAATGTGCTTGATAAAAAGGCATATCAGTTCCTGACTGAGGGCAGTGTGTTGTGTGGGAGGAAGGGTAGGGAGATCACAGTCCTTTTTACATTGCAGCATAGGCCAGACTTCTGATCTTGGCCTACTTTTCTCCATAACCATACATGGACATGACAAACATTTCAATTTTTGGTCTCCCCTAGTCAGTGCTTCTTTCTAAGACAGCTGCTTTTCTCTGGTGCTCTAAGTCAGTGAGGGTAGTAGTTGGAATTGCAAACTAAATTTTAATCAGGCTCTGACACTTACTACTGTGTGATCTTGGGTAAACTGGGCAATATCTCTGTGCCTAAGTTTCTTCAACTTTAAAATAGCACTACGGGTAGCATTAAATGAAAAACCATGATGAGTGGCCCAGAGTGGCACACAGGGGCCTTCAATTCACATTAGCTATTGTTACTAAAATATTGCCAGTCTCATAGTTAGTCAGTTTTCCTCCTCCTCATTTTCCTTACCTCCTTATTCCTCAAACTAAACTCAAGTTCTTCTCAATCTTCCCTCTGAACTATCTTCAAAATTGATTTCTATGTCCACTATCCCTTCAGTATTTAAAGTAGTGTAATACTTTCTCCTATCTTCCTGTTCCTTCCACTTTCTATTGAACTATTCCTTCACATGGATATCATTTTTGGAGGTATAAAAACATATTAAGGGGTGGAACTCTTCAAGGCCCACACCTCCTTTTCAGAATTCATCTATCACCAGGTCTCTTTGTGAGTATGCTTTCCCTATCCAAATGAGGCAGATTTATTAAGTTCTAAAATGTGCTTTGTTCTCTATTAAAATCCTGTCCTTTCTCCCAGCTCAGTTCAGGCAGCACTTCTTCTGCAGAACCTAACCAATCCCTGGATGCAAAGAACCACTCAGTCCCTTTGTACTTTGTTTACTCTCTTAATTCACTTGTTATATATCTCTTAGAGTTCCTGCTTCAGAGCATTGCAGGTATTTGATGGCTTAGATTTGTCAAGCTAAAAATTTCAGCACACAGTCTCAAATGCAAATTTAAACTAGCTCCACTGGGTTTCAACATTTATCTGTACCTACTGAGTGCATTCAAATTTGATAAAAATCTATTTAAAAGGTTTAAATGGAACAGACATGTAAACTCAAAATGCCAAATTATGCAATTGAACAAGACATTTTACTTTATTTGTAAATCTGGATCCTTGACATTCAACATGTAGCACAGTGTCTTTGCATCTCTCTCTTTATAAAATATATCTCAGTTCAAAAGCCTACCTCTTCCAGAAAGCCCAGTGCCTTTTTTCCTTATTTGGAATTTTTAATATCTGCTATAGTCTGCTATAATGATTGTAGATGAATGAATAATTAGTATATATGAATAATTGTGTGCAGAAATTCCTCAGCTCTGTCAGTTGTCACACTCAGGTTTCCAACCTACCTTTGCAAAGATCAAAACCTACCTTCATCATTTAAAATTTGTTATAGATTAAGTCTATTTTGTTTTCTTTGCCAGTATATTAAGAGCATATGTGGAAGAGTTTTTTTTTTATTTTAAAAGGAGATTACTTTTATGAGATTAGTTGGGACATAATCATAATCTGAATAGTGAAAATCCATCAATTGCAATGTCTAGTTTCAGAAAATCTTCTTCATATCATTTTTTTTTGTTTAGAATTTTAAAAATTGCTCTGTTCAACTATCTTTTTCATTGGAAAAGTAATAATATTTTAAAAGTTTCAAAATTGTTTTCCCTTAGTTTCATGATACAACCAAAAAAGAGGTCCCAAGGCCCTATAAACCATCAGCCATCCAGACTGGGTTGTATTGTTATGGGGGGGCTTCCTTTTGAATGTCACCAAGAGAAAATTCAGGACTATTTGTAAAACTATAACTGAAACTCTCAAGCAAGTAGTTTTTAAATGCAATAATAAAGCCAGGTACATTGAAACAGGGCTGTAATCCTAGTAACTTGGGACTAGGACAAGAGTATCACAAGTTCAAGGCCAGACTTAGCAACTTAACAATACCCTGTCTCAAAATAAAAAGGGCTGAGGATGCAGTTCAGTGGTTGATTACCCCTGGGCCAATAACAAATATCAACTCTCATCATACACAGTTCAATTTATTCTGCAGATTTCTAAATGTGAACTAGGAACCACTGGCCTTCAGTGGTTAACAAAGCGTCATCCCTGAACCAAGGACATTATTAGACACTTGAATGAAATGTTTATGTCAGACCCTATCAAAGACCTGAGAACCCAGCAATCTTTATTTTAATGCAAAATCCAGGTGACAGAATCCTAATTTTCACAACCCTTGGTTTCTGAACTCCCAGAGATCCTGATAATTTGTAGAACAACTGTGGAAATGAAAAATATTTCTTGGGAATACTGGATGAGAAAATTAGCATGATACCAGTCATTCACCAAAACTTTTCTCGGATATCACCAAGTCATATTTCAATCATGTGGCAGAATCCCCAATAAGGAGGGAAAGGGAGTCAATTCATTGTTTATAAATACTTGATGAATTCCACAGAAGCTCTGAGTCCTGCCCCCAGGAGCTCACTGTAGCCAAATAAGTCATTCCTGCTCTACTAATTCCAAGAGTTTTGCTGTGATAAGCTTGCTCCATTCAGACAATGAGGCCTTTAACACCATTTTTCAATAAGAACCTAAATCTCATTGCATTCATTGTACTTCTAGCACAGAGATTGTACTTAGTATGTATAATTTAACAAAAGAATAGGATGCCCAGGCTAAGGCTTTTTTAAAGTAGTAGTTTTGCTCATTGTTAATTTTACTTAAAATTACTAGTTTTTGTTTCTCTACCTAAGTAAAAATGGTTAAAAATCAATGTTTTGCTGTGTGTGACTAAAACTTTATTTCATGTGGTAGGAATAAGAGCCAGGAAAAGAAAAAACCCTGATTTTTCCTGGGGCATAGTCACATTACGATAACCTACCCCAAATCCAGTCATAAGCCAGAGAAGTGGAATAGAAGTTAGAATCTCTTTAACTCATTATTTTCCAGTAAGACCCTAAATTTCATTGTGTACATCATACTTCTGGCACAGAGATGGTACTTGGCATGTATAATTTTGACAAGCAAAACAACCATATCAAAAGGTTAACAGACTTGGCTTTTTTAACCCTTACATTTGGTGATATCTCTTTATAAATTCTTTGGTAGCTTTTCACTTAGAGAGTCATTGATAATCACTGACATCATCTGTACTCCACTCAACAAGCTAGATTCTGGGAGACATCTTGGCAAACAGGATATGGTTCTAGTCCTGAGGACCCACAGTCTACTGAAGTTTGTCAGATAAACAGGCAAAATACTAAGTGCTAGATGGCCTGGGAGCAAAGAAATGCAACTAGTTTGAAATGAACCACACTGGGGATACAGGATGCAGGGTGGATGCAACAATCTAGATAGAGTTCAGTAGGGGGAGTTTGCACAGTCTAACCCTTCTTTCTTTCTCTTCCTAAGATCTATCCTGCCTATACTCACATATCCAAAAAATAATAATGTGGGTGAATGAGTAATATATTTTGGTATCAAAGAAAAATATTACCAATATTCACATGATAGAAAGTGATACTACTGAACTAACTAGTGATTCTAGAATGTAAGTGAATAATAAATAGTATTCTCCTAATCCAGAGTGTTCAGCAAGATAAAGCATTTAAGGATTCATTTTTTAAATTTATTTTTATCTTTATAGACTGCATTTTAATTCATTGTACAGAAATATTGTACAAATTATCATTCCTTTGGTTGTGCGTGTTGCATATTTATACCATTCATGTAATCATACATGTACATAGTGTAATGATGTCTGTCTCATTCCACCATCTTTCATACCACTGCCCCTTCAGCCTCTCATTTCCCTCTATGTAATCTAATGTTCCTCCATTCTTCTCTCACCCCCACCCCTATTATGTATCATCATCCACTTATCAGATAAAACATTCAGCCTTTGGTTTATTGGGATTGGCTTATTTCACTTAGCATGAAATTCTCCAATCCCATCCATTTATCTATAAATGCCATAATATTATTCTTTATGTCTGAATAATATTCCATTGTGTATATTTACCACATTTTTAAAATCTGTTCATCTGTCAAAGGGCATCTAGTTTCATTCTACAATGTAGCTATTGTGAATTGAGCTGCTATAAACATTGATGTGGCTGCCTTACTGTGGTATGCTCATGTGAAGTTCTTTGTGTATAAACTGAGGTATAGGATATCTGGGTCAAAAGGTGGGTTCATTCCAAGTTTTCTAAGAAATCTCTATACTGCTTTCCAGAGGGGCTTCACCAATTTGTGTCTCCACCAACAATGTACGAGTGTATTTTTTGCCCACATCGGTGCCAACATCTATTACTGTTTGTGTTCTTGAAAATAGTCATTCTAATTGGAGTTAGATGAAATCTTACAGTTGTTTTAATTTGCCTTTCTCTAATTACTAGAGATGTTGAACATGTTTTATGTATTTATTAGTCACCTGTATCTCTTCTTCTGTAAAGAGTCTGTCCAGTTCTTTTCCAATTTATTGATTGGTTTTTTTGTAGTTTTGATGTAAACTTTTGTAAGTTCTTTATAAATTTTATCTGAAGTGTGTGTGGAAAAGATTTTCTCCCACACTGTAGGCTCTCTTTTCACATTATTGGTTGTACCCCTTGCTGAGAACAAGCTTTTTAGTTTGAATCCATCCCATTGACTGATTCTTTCTTTGATTTCTTGTTCTTTGGGAGTCTTGTTATGGAAGTCTTATTCTAAGCCAACATGATGAAGATTTGGGCCTACTTCTTCTATTAGTTGCAGAGTCACTGGTCTAATTCCTAAGTCTTTGACACCTTTTGAGTTGAGTTTTGTGCAGGGTGAGAGATAGAGGTTTAATTTCATTTTACTGCATATGGATTTCCAATTTTCCCAGCACCATTTTTTGAACAGGCTATTTTTATCCATTATTTGCTATTCAACCCTTGTATAGCATGAGGTAACTGTATTTTCATGGGTTTGTCTCTGTGTCTTTTATACCATTGGTCTGCCTCTTTATTTTGTTGCCAATATCATGCCATTTTTGTTTCTATTGCTCTGTACTACAGTTTGAGATGCAGTATTTTGATACCTCCTTCTTCACTGTTTGTGCTCAGGACTGTTTTACTTATTCTGGTTTGTTTATGCTTCCAGATGATTTTCATGATTGTTTTCTCCACTTCTTTGAAGAAAACCCTTCGTATTCTAATTGGAATTGCAATGAATCCATTTAGCACCTTTGGTAGTATGGCAATTTTGACAATATTAATTCTGCCTATCCAAGAACATGGGATAATTTTCAATCTTCTAAGATTTTCATTAATTTTTTTCTCTAGTGTTGTATAGTTTTCATCATAGCAGTCTTTCACCTCTTCTGTTAGATTGATTCCCAAGTGCTTTGATTTTTGAGGCTATTGTGAAAGGAGTGGTTTTCCTAATTTCTCTTTCAGAAATTCATCACATATAAATGGAAATGCATTAGATTTCTTTTTATTGATTTCATATCCTGCTACTTTTCTGAATTTATTCATTAGGTTTAGAAGTTTTCTGGTGGAAATTTTTGGATCCTATAAATATAGAATCACGTTATCAGCAAAGAGTGATAACTTGATTTCTTCCTTTCATATTTCTTTAATTACTTTGGTCTGTCTAACTGCTCTGGCTAGTGTTTCAAGGAAGATTTTAAATAGAAGTGGTGAAAGAGGGCATCCCTGTCTTTTCCAGTTTTTAGAGGGAATGCTTTAAGTATTTCTCCAATAAGAATGATGTTGTCTGTGGGCTTAGCATAGATATAGTCTTTGCGATGTTGAGGTATATTTCTACTATCCCTATATTTTCTACTGTTTTGAGCATGAAGGAGTGCTGTGTTCTTAACTTTAAGTCTATCAATGTGATGAATTATGTATTAATTTCCAGATGTTGAATTAACCTTCCATCCCTGGTATAAACCCCACTTGATCATGGAGCACTATCCTTTTAATATGTTCTTGTATGCTATTTGCCACAATTGTTTCAAGGATTTTTGCAACTATGTTCATCAGGGATGTTGAGTTAATGTTTTCTTTTCTTGATGCATCTTTGTCTGGTTCTAGTATGAGAATGATACTAGCTTCATAGAATGAGTTTGGAAGTGTTCCCTTCTTTTCTATTTCCTGGAATGCATTGCGGAATATTTGTATTAGTTCTACTTTGAAGGTCTTATAGAATTCAACTGAGAATTCATCTATTCCTGGGCTTTTCTTTGTTGATAGACTTTTGATGGCTTCTTCTATTTTAGTGCTTGATATTAATCTACTTACATTGTATATGTTCCCCTGGTTCAGTTTGGGAGAGGCATATGTCTCTAGAAATTTATTGATGTCTTTGGAATTTTCTATTTTGTTGGAATACAGATTTTCAAAGTAGCTTCTAATTATGCTATTTCAATGGTGTCTGTCATGATATTTTCTTTATCATAATTTTTAGTAATTTGTGTTTTCTCTCTCCTTCTCTTTGTTAGTATGGCTAAGTGTTTATCTATATTTTTTTTACTTTTATAAAGCATCAACTTTTTGTTTTGTCAATTTTTTGAATTGTTTCTTTTGTTTCAATTTCATTGATTTCAGCTCTGATTTTAATTATTTCCTGTCTTCTACTTTTGGTGGCATTGTGTTTTTCTTTTTCTAGGACTTTGAGATGCAATGTTAGGTCATTTAATTGTTGACTTTTTATTATTTTAATGTATGAAATCACTGCAATGAACTTTCCTTTTTGTACTGCTTTAAAAGTGTCCCAGGGACTTTGATATGTTGTGTTGTTGTTTTCTTTTACCTCTAAGAAATTTTTACTTCTTTCCTAATGTCTTCTGTTATCATTGCATCATTCAACAGCATATTATTTAGCCTCCATGTGTAGGAAAAGTTTTTGCTTTTATTTTATCATTCATTTCTAATTGCATTCTATTATGGTGTGACAGAACACAAGATAGTATCTCTATTTTTTTAAAATTTACTATTGGCTTCCTTGTGTCATTGCATATGGTCTATTTTTGAAAAAGATCCCGAAGCTGCTGAGAAGGAAGTGTATTTGCTCGATGATAGATGAAATAATCTATACATGCCCATTAAGTATATATCATTGATTGTATTATTTAAATCTATAGTTTCTTTGTAATTCTTTGTTTGGAGTATCTATCCAGTGCTGAAAGTGGTGTGTTAGGGTCATCCAGTATTATTGGTTTGTGGTCCTTTTGATTCTTCAAATTGAGAAGGGTTTGTACGATATACATGGATACATCATTGTTTGGGTCATAAATATTTAAAATTGTTATGACTTGCTCCCTTATTTTTCCCCTATGCAGTATGAAACGTCCTTCTTTATCACTTCTGACTTAGATTTTAAGTCCACATTTTCTGATAAAAGTATGGAGACCCCTGCTTTTTTACTGAGTCCATGTGTATGCTTTGCTTTTCTGCATCCTTTCACGATTAGTTTGTGGATGTGTTTTTCTTTGAGATGAGTTTCTTGAACATAGGATATTGTTGGGGATATCTTTGTAATTCAACCTGCCAATGTCTTATGATTAATAATTTTATGTCATTAACACTCAGGGTTACTATTGTGATATGATTTGTATTTCTGGTCATTTTGGCTTAGTTTTGCTTTTTAAATTGACTTGGTTTCTCCTTTGACTTTTCCTTTAGGGTAGTTTCTCCATTTGTGGACTTGTATTGTTGTTTGTCATCTCTACCTGATGAAATATTTTGCTGAGAATGATCTCTACTCCAGGCTTTCTACTTGTATGTTCTTTTTGCTTTTCTTTATCACGGAAAGGTTTTATTTCATCATCAAAACTGAAGGTTACTTTTGCTGGGTATAAGATTCTTGATTGGCATCCATGTTCTTTCAGTGCTTGAAATATATAATTCCATGCCCTTCTTGCTTTCAGATTCTGTGTTGAGAAATCTGCTGAATATCTGTGTTGGTTTTCCCTTATATATAATGTGATGATTTTCTCTCACAGCCCTTAAAATCCTATGTTTATATTGTATGTAAAGTATTTTCATTATAATGTGACTTGGTGTGGATCTGTTGTAATTCTCTACACCTGGTGTTCTGTAAGCCTATCGTATTTGATTTTCCATTTCGTTCTTAAGATTTGGGAAATTTTCTGATATTATTTCATTGAAAACATTGTTTATTTCTTTCGTTTGTATCTCTGTGCCTTCCTCAATCCCAATAATCCTTAAATTTGGTCTTTTCATGCTTTCCCATAATTCTTTGTGGTTTCCTTTGTGATTTATTACCATCTTCCAAGTTTGTCAAATTTATTTTCTTTATTTTTATTGTAAACAAATAGGACACATGTTGTTTCTCTGTTTGTACATGGAGTCAAGGCATACAATTTGTGTAATCATAAATTGACATAGGGTAATGTTGCTTGATTCATTCTGTTATTTTTTCCTTCCCCCCCACACCTCCCACCCCTCTTTTTCCTCTATACAGTTCTTGCTTCCTCCATTCTTGACACCCTCCTTAACTCTAATCCTAAACCTAATCCTAACCCTAACACTAGTCCCTCCCACCCCCCATTATATGTCATTATCTGCTTATCAGTGAGATCATTCATCCTTTAGTTTTTTGAGATTGGCTTAACTCACTTAGCATGATATTCTCCAATTTCATCCATTTGCCTGAAAATGCCAAAATTTTATCATTCTTTATGGCAGAGTAATATTCCATTGTATATATATGCCACAGTTTCTTTATCCACTCATCAATTGAAGGACATCTAGGTTGGTCCACAATCTGGCTATGTTGAATTGAGCAGCAATGAACATTGTTGTGGCTGTATCTCTGTAGTATGCTGATTTTAAGTCCTTTGGTTATAGGCTAAGGAGTGGGATAGCTGGGTCAATTGGTGGTTCCATTCCAAGTTTTCTGAGGAATCTCCATACTGCTTTCAAGAGTAGCTCCACTATTTTGCAAACCCACCCACAATGTATGAGTGTACCTTTTTCCCCACATCCTTGCCAACACCTATCATTGCTTGTGTTCTTGATAATAGCCATTATAATTGGAGTGAGATGGAATCTTAGGGTAGTTTTGATTTGCATTTCTCTTATTACTAGAGATGTTGAACATTTTTTCATATATCTGTTGATTGCTTGTACAACTTCTTCTGTGAAGTGTCTGTTCATTTCCATAGCCCATTTGTTGATTGGATTATTTATATTCTTGGTGTAGAGTTCTTTGAGTTCTTTATATATTCTGTAAATTAGTGCTCTATCTGAAGTTTGAGTGGCAAAGATATTCTCCCACTCTGTAGACTCTCTCTTCACATTACTGATAGTTTCCTTTGCTGAGAGAAAGCTTTTCAGTTTGAATCTCTCCCAGTTGTTGATTCTTGCTTTTATTTATTGTGCTATGAAAGTCCTGTTAAGAAAGTCTGATTCTAAGTCAACAAGTTGAAGATTTGGACATACTTTTTCTTCAATAAGATGCAGGGTCTCTGGTCTGATTCCAAGGTCCTTGATCAATTTTGATTGAGTTTTGTGTAGGGTTAGAGACAGGAGTTTAATTTCATTCTGTTGCATATGGATTTCCAGTTTTCCCAGCACAATTTGTTGAAGAGGCTATCTTTTCTCCATTGCATATATTTGGCCCCTTTTTTTAGTATGAAAAAATTGTATTTATTTGGGTTTGTGTCCATGTCCTCTATTCTGTACCATTGATCTACCTGTCTATTTTGGTACTAATACCATGCCATTTTTGTTACTATTGCTTTGTAGTAGAGTTGAAGATCTGGTATTGTGATATCCCCTTCTTCGCTCTTTCTACTGAGGATTGCTTTAGCTATTCTGGGTTTTTTATTCTTACAGATGAATTTCATAATTACTTGCTCTATTTCTGTAAGGTACATCATTTGGATTTTAATTGGAATTGCATTGAATCTGTATAGTATTTAGGTAGTATGGCCATTTTGACAATATAATTCTGCCTATCCAAGAACATGGGAGATCTTTCCATATTCTAAGATTTTCTTGAATTTCTTTCTTTAGTGTTCTGTAGTTCTCATTGGAGAGGTCTTTCACCTCTTTTGTGAGATTGATTCACAAGTATTTTATTTTTTTCAAGGCTATTGTGAATGGGGTAGATTTCCTAACTTCTCTTTCTGTAGATTCATCACTTATGTATAAAAATGCATTGGATTTATGAGCATTGAAATTGTAACCTGCTACTTTACTGAATTCACTCATGAGTTCTAAAAGTTTTCTGGTGGAATTTCCAGGTTCCTCTAAATATATAATCATGTCATCAGCGAACAAGGATAGTTTGAGTTCTTCTTTTCCAATTCGTATCCCTTTAATTTCTTTGGTTTGTCTGATTGCTCTGGCTAGAGTTTCAAGGACAATTTAGAAGTGGTGAAAGAGGGCATCCCTATCATGTTCTAGTTTTTAGGGGGAATGCTTTCAGTTTTTCAACATTTAGAATGATATTAGCCATGGGTTTAGTGTAGATGGACTTTAAAATGTTAAGGAATGTTCCCAATATCCCAATTTTTTCTAGTGTTTTGAGCTGTATTTTATCAAATGCTTTTACTGCATCTATCAAAATAAACATGATTCTTAACTTTAAGTCTGTTGATATGGTGAATTACATTTATTGATTTCCAGATATTCAACCAACCTTGCATCCCTGGGATAAAACCCACTTGATTGTGGTGCACTATCTTTTTAATATATTTTTGGATGCAATTTGCTGAAATTTTGTTGAGAATTTTTGCATCGATGTTCATTAAGAATATTTGTCTGAAATTTTCTTTCCTCAATGTGTCTCTGTCTGGTTTAGGTATCAGGGTGATACTGGCTTCATAGAATAATTTTGGAGGGTTCCCTTCTCTTCTATTGGAATACTTTGAGGAGTATTGGAATGAGCTGTTCTTTAAAGGTTTTGTAGAACTCAGCTGAGAACCCATCTGGTCCTGGACTGTCCTTTGTTGGTAGGCTTTTGATGACCTCTTCTATTTCATTGCTTGAAATTGATTTATTTAAGTTGTGTACATCCTCCTCGTTCAGATTAGGTAATTCATATGTCTCTAGAAACTTGTTGATATCTTCAAAGTTTTGTGTTCTGTTGGAGTATAGATTTTCAAAATAGCTTTTGATTATGTTTTGTATTTCCCTTGAGTCTGTTGTGATATTTCCTTGTTCAATCTGAATTTTAGTAATTTGAATTTTCTCCCTCTTTCTCTTTGTTAGTGTGAGTAAGGGTTTATCAATTTTGTTTATTTTTTCAAAGAACCAACTATTTATTTTGTTAAATTTTCTGATTGTTTCTTTTGTTTCAATTTTGTTGATTTTGGTTCTGATTTTAACTATTTCCTATCTTCTTCTACTTTTGGTGTTGTTCTGCTCTTCTTTTTTAGGGCTTTGAGCTGTAGTGTTAAGTCATTTATTTGTTGATTTCTACTTCTTTTGTTGAATGCACTCCATGAAATAAATCTTCCTCTAAGTACTCCTTTCATAGTGTCCCAGAGATTTTGATATAGTGTTTCTTTGTTCTTGTTTTCTTCTAAGAATTTTTTTATTTCTCTCCTGATGTCTTCTGTTATCCATTCATCATATAATAGTGTATTATTTAATGTCCAGGTATTGGAGAAGTTTCTGTTTTTTATTCTGTCATTTATTTCAATTTCAATCCATTATGATCTGATACAATACAAGGTAGTATCTCTATCTTCTTGTATTTGCTAACACTATCTTTGTGTCATAAAATACATGGATCCTTCTCTAAAATAGACCATATTTTATGCCATAAAGCTACTGTTAGTAAATAGAAGGATTCATGTGCTGCTGAGAAGGAAGTGTATTCGTTCTTTGTTGGATGGTATGTTCTATATATGTCTGTTAATTCTAAATTGTTGATTGTGTTATTGAGATCTATGGTTTCTTTATTCAATTTTTGTTTGGAAGATCTATCCAGTGGTGAAAGTGGTGTGTTAAAATCGCCTTGTATTATTGTGTTGTGTTCTATTTGATTTCTGGAATTGAGAAGGATTTGTTTGACGTACATGGATGAGACAATGTTCGGGACATAGATGTTTATCATTGTTATGTCTTGCTGATTTATGCTTCCCTTAAGTCGTATGTATGATGCTTCTTTATCCCTTCTGACTAGTTTTGGCTTGAAGTCCACATTATCTGAAATGAGGATGTATACTCC
Organism: Sciurus carolinensis; assembly: GCF_902686445.1. Classification (NCBI taxonomy): domain Eukaryota; kingdom Metazoa; phylum Chordata; class Mammalia; order Rodentia; family Sciuridae; genus Sciurus; species Sciurus carolinensis. The sequence goes on from NW_025920466.1 coordinate 66,608, forward strand.
AGCTTTTTTGCTGTGTCCCTGTGCATGGTATGTTTTTTCCAATCCTTTAACCTTTAGTCTATGAGTATCTCTTTCTATGAGATGAGTCCCTTGCAGGCAGCATATTTTTGGACCTTTCTTTTTAATCTAATCTGCCAGTCTATGTCTTTTGATTGATGAGTTCAGGCCTTTAACTTTCAGTGTTATTGTTGTGATATGATTTGTATTCCCAGTCATTTGACTCATTTTTGTTTTTCAACATGATTTGGTATCCTATGGGTTATGCTTTCTATCATTTTTATCTTGGTTTATTGTGTCTTTCATTTCAAGAATTTCTGTTTGCTTTTTTTTTCAGTATCTCTAACTCTTTATTGAAATGATCTCTTGCTTCCCATATTTGCTCTTTTAACTGTTGATTGGTGCGATCATTTAATGCCTGCATTTGCTCTTTCATATCCTCCTTCAATGTCTGCATTTGCTCTTTCATCTCCTTGTTTGCTTCCCTGTTTGTTTTAATTGTGTACATTCTGAACTCCCTTTCTGACATTTCTTCTGCTGTGCTGTCATTGGGTTTTATTGATATAGTATCTAGGTTTATTTGGGATATTTTCTTCCCTTGTTTTCTCATATTGGTCAGCTATCAGTGGGACTCTGAGATATTGCATGTTTCCTCTATTGGCTTATAGTGTCCCTGTAGATTTCCAGTTTATCACCTCCCAGCCTTCAGTAGCCTGAAATTTTGGAGGAACTTGATAATGCAGTGCTTCTGAAGAAAGCTGCCCCTAGCTCACTACTGGTTCCAGGGCTTGGAGGTGGCTCTGTGCAGAAAGCCTCTCACTGGGCTGTCTGCTCTGAGAAGCTGGGCGTGGAAGGAGCCTTCCACCAGAGAGAGCAGGGCTTCTTGGGGAAGTCTCTGGCTATCCTGCCTTGTTCCCAGAGGCTGCCTATGGGCCGGAGCTTGCAGCTGGCTCTGGAACTTGGAGCTGGCTCTGTGCAGAAAGTATCTCACTGGACAGTCTGATCCAAGAAACTGGCAATGAAAGGAGCCTGCTGCCAGAGGGAGCAGGGCTGCTTGGGAAGTCCTTGGCTGCCCTGACCTGGTCCCTTAAGCTGCCTGTGGGCCAGAGCTTGCCGCTGGCTCCAGGACTTGGATCTGGCTCTGTGCAGAAAGTCTGTCACTGAACAGCCTGCTCCAAGAAGCTGGCCGTAAAAGGAGCCCACAGCCAGAGGGAGCAGGGTTGCCTGGGGAAGACTTTAGCTGCCCTGCCCTGCTCTGAGAAGCCACCCCTGTCCGTGTCTGCTGCACAGGCCGAGCTTCACCGGTGGGGGAGACTCTCCCCCTGGCTCTATGTTAGTCTGAGTCTCTCAATGCCTCCCCTTCTTGAATCCTGGGTTCTGGAGCAACAGGAGATGCAGTCACCCTCTAGTCCACCATCTTGGATCTCCCCCTCAACTTTATTTTGAAGATTAAATATTGTGTCTTCCTTGTCTGAGATTCTGCTTCCACAAGATCTAGTCTGTTGGTAATGCTATGGTTTGAGTTTTTAATTAGCTTTATTGATTCTTTTATTTCAGGTATGTGGGGTTTTTTTTCAGAATTTCAATCTCTCTATTGAAGTGCACTTTTCCTTCCTATATTTGCTCTTTTAGCTCTTTATTGGAGTGATCATACATTGGCTGTATTTGCTCTCTTATCTTTTGCTTCATGAGTCATTTTAATTATGTAGATTCTAAACTCATTTTCTGTGATTTCTACTGCCATTCTGTCATTGGATTATAACAAAATAGCATCTTGGTTTGTTAGGAACAATTTATTCCCCTGTTTTTTCATGTTGTTACTGTATTTTCTCCTCTAGCAGTGAGGAACTGAGGTGTTGCAGCTTTCCCCACCCCCAGTAGGCTTATTTTGATTCTGCATGTTTACAATACCTGTTCTTTGAGGGGGAAATCAATATTACCTGCACCCAATACAAACAATATGCAATTCATTGCCTTTTAACCCAATTCCCTGGATACTTTTTTTTTCTTTTTCTTTCATTTCTGTCACAGAACAAGAAGAAACACTTCAAGAACTATTGTTGCACTTATGGGCAGCTGATGTAAGTACACCACTTCTTTCTAAATAAAAATGTCTACCTCTAAAAGCGTGTGCAGCCCAGTTCCTATGCACACCCTTTGTAAACCAACATGTTTACCAAATATGAGGCAGAATCCACCATCTTAAGCCTTTGCTGGATTGAGAGAAAGGACATCCTAAGATGTTCTATGTTTATAAGTTCATTTTCAAACACTCACCTGGAACAGCATATTTGGATCTTATAATTTTTAGCAACTTATAAGGGAATAAGGTATTGCTATTCTGGTGGAAAACTTAAGTTTGTAGAAATTTCTGTCCAAAAGATCTCTTCAACTTGCTCCTCTCCTAAATTAAAGAAAATTTAGTGTTCATGCAAAATGGGAACCCAGGAATGGGCTTTCTTTCTTTTTTTTTAATTGTTTTTCTATAGTGGACATTCTAGGTTATAAACACACAAAGCACACATACACATTTTAAAATCAATTGTTTACATCTTCCATTACTGACCAGCACTTTATAGCTTAGAATATGCTTTTAAAATACCCTGTCACAACTTCTTAAAAAGCCCTGAGCTGGGTTTTCCAGATTTCACTCTGGATGTGGGATTGTTGAAATTTCAGGACACTGGCAAATGTGAGGGGTGTATGAGGGTGATTCTTGTCAGGTTGGATGTAGAGTCAACACTTCTCAGGAGAGTGACATGCTGGCCTTGCCTTTCACACAGGCAGCAGGTTTCCTGGCCCACAAGCCAGAAAGAGGAGAAGAAACAGGTTTCCCTGGCTGGTAAGCCTGCAGGGCTCTTATTCTAAGTAGAGGCAAACTCCCCAGCCCAGGGTTCAAAGAAGGATCCTCAAAGTCTAAAAAGATAATCTTCAGTCTGGCAGGGTGGTGCACATGCCTGTAATCTCAGCAACCTGGGAGGCTGAGGCAGAAGGATAACAAGATTGAGGCCAACCTCTAAAATTTAGCAGGGCCCTAAGCAATTTATAGAGACCCTGTCTCTATGCTACCACTACCAATACTAAGAATAATAATGAACAAGGAATGTAGCTCTCAAGTGCCCTGGGTTCAATTCCCAGTAACAAAAATGGGACAGTTTTCAAAAGCACAAAACAGCTACCTTTCTCTCAAACAAGGTAAGTAATACATACCTATTGCTTTCTAATCTTCTATATGATAATTAATAGTTAGAATTCAGATTTCCATTGTCTAAAATTGGTATCCACAACAGTCTGGACATAAGATGCTGCACATTGCTGTCCAAGGGACAGAATTTACTGCCCTGTGCAAGATGTTTGAAATGCCTTCTGTAATGTATGCAAATAAACATTGTAAAATGACATCACCCACTCCTCTTACACATCTTTGTTCTCCCTAAGTCCCCTGTGGCCTTAAAGAGCTGTTTGGTTCCTTTTAAAGGAAAGTTCCTATGAATTCTGCCCTTAGTCATCTCTGAACACTGTGAGTTTTATAACCTCTCTCCAAATGCTTGTGGAGCCAGGCAGACAAGGCTGACCAAGGGAAAGTGCTAAGGAAAGGAACCACAAGCAAAACCCATGCAATCACTTTCTCTACCCAGAATGCTTGTTTTAACAAGTGGTCATAGGAAGCTTTTGATTCTGCAGGCTGCCAGGGAAGGAAGTGCATGGGCCTTCACTTGCAAGGGGAAGGACCCTCCTACAAGAATCTCACTATTTGTGCTCAAAATTTGACATAGTTGTGGAGTCAAATAAAAAGTTCACATGTTGACCTAACAAAGTGAGTTGGCCTTGATCAGATGTGCCCAATTGGGCCCTTGCCCACAGCCCTTTGCCAGGATCATTCTCTCCAATGCCTTCTTGTCTACTTTTCCTTCCCTTTGCTCATCAAAACACCACCTCCTTAAAGAAGACTTTCCTCATCCTCCCTTAATCAGATTGACTTTCTCTCTGTGTTGTATCTTTAGAACACAGTATAATAACTTTCTCCTTAACATTGAGCATGTTCTATCTCATCTTATGGTAATCTGCATATCTTTGTGCTACTTTTCTGTACTCTTCAAAAGCATCAGCTCATCTTTATTCCTCCTATAGTACACAGGCCCTCAATATTTGATGGATTGGAACCGTGCACAACTCTGGGTGTGTTCTATCCTGTCCTTCACTCTTCACTGGCACCTTTATTAGCAGCGCCCATGTTCAAACTTGAACTCATCATCATCGTTGTACATCCACTGCTTCTTAAAACTCTTCATGTTCCTTTCAACTGTACCATTTATCCCCTCCATGAACACTGGCTGAGAGTATAAATATGATTCAGGAACTACAGACAAGGTTAAAACAAGATGACATCACTGTGCTCATGGCTCTGTCCACCACCCCACATCACAATTGCCATGATGCATAATGCCATTACACCTGGAGCCTTCCTGGAATTCATGCTCCTGGGTATTCCCTTGTTCCCTTTCCTTATGCATTCAGCTCCTATCACTTTACAGAAGGTATCCTACACAGCTACCTATTTCAGTACACCTGCCTCAGGTCCCCATTCCCCATTGGTTCTGAACACTGCCACCAAACTCACCTTAAGACAGCATATTCATTCAAGGGTCAAAGTTTCAGGGAGAAAAAAAAAGACAGTATCCTTAGCTTGAGTTCTAGATCCCCCCTTAATCTGGTTTTGAATATTCCCTAACTTCCCTTTGTAACCATTACTTTGCTTGATGTATCCTGAGCTCATCTAACATACACAGAGAGCCACAGAATTTCAAACTGCCTGTCTTTCAACACTCATCCCACAACTTCCCTGACCACCCAACCCCTAGTTCCCTGAGCTCCAGATCCTCTCCAAGAGTGACAGTATCCACTTCCATGATTCTAACTGTACCTCAACTTTTGATGACTTCCTAACTCCTCTTCAGCATCAAACTCTCCTCTCCAGCTACAGCTGCATACTTTCACCCAGATGTCCTACAGTCTCCTCAAACTCAACATGGTCCCAAATGGAAACAACTCTTTCCCATAAGCTTACTCTGTCCCTTGCCCTCTTCAAACTCAACTTCTGGTTTTCCCCAACCTCAAGTTAGTCACCATGTCCCATTGATGGCATTTCCTGAGTCATTCAGATCCATCTCCTCTGACCCTATGCCACATCCTCACTGCCTTTCCCCTGGAATATTATGATTACATCCTAACTAGATCAGGCCTCCCCCTTTTCAATCCATGCCTTCTTGGTGATTTCTCAAATGATGAAGACTTGTGCCCCTTGGATGTTGGCTACTGCCTTATCTCCTGCCACTCCCCTTTCCTTTTGATTTATCCTCCCATCTTACTGAGTTTCTGCACCTCCCCAATGTGCAACACTCATTCATATCTTTGTGTCTTGCTTCTGTCTGCTCCTTGTCCACATGCTCTTCTCACCCTGTCTACCAGAAAAATTTCTTCTGATTCTTTGATGCCTAGCCCAGTGCAATCACATTACCTCCACAAAGTCCTTCCTTTAGCAAACTCCCTTCAGCAATGCTAGTGTCACCTTCTTAGTGTTCCTTGTGTGCCTCAGTATGCCTTTGTGTTGCATCAGAGATGCTATATTAAGCTACTGAGCCATTATGGGGGACTACCAGGGACTGTTTATCAATGTCTTTATACCATCTCTAAGCACAGCAGCATATACATGATACTTGCTCAGTTCATACTTGTTGAATTGAGCTAAGGTGATTGTTGGGTGTATTTGATTCTTGCCATGGGTTATCTTGCATCTGTGTGTCTTGTTGGTATGGATAGGTCCTATGGCCATAAAAACAACTTGTCCTTCTGATATCATTTAGTTTTCTATACATATAATAGACTGGTATGCTATAATCCTTGAAGGCTACATCCCTTTCCTATTTTTACCTAACAATTTAGTATATATCATGTGAAATTAACAAGTCTCAATAGTACCAAATTATTGACAAAACTGACCTAAAATCTTCTTCTAATTACTCTCACTCCACTATCACTAGCATTCAATAGCTCTAATATTCAAATCCTTTGTTTGATTTTTTATTTTCTACTATATCAAAATTTATTTTGAATCAAGCACAGTATTGTACACGTACAATCCCAGTGGCTCTCAAGGCTGACACAGAAGGAATGTGAGTTCAATGCCTGCATCAGCAATGTAGCAAGACCCTTTCTCTAAATCAAATATAAAAATGGCCTAGGGATGTGAATCAGGGTTAAGTGCCCCTGAGTTCAATCCCTGGAACCAAAAATAAATAAATAGTTACTTCTGACCACTTCTAGGCCATGACTACTCTGACACTAATTTACTAATATTGTTTCTCCAAATTACAGTATTAAACAATATATAACATGGGGAGACTGCAGAAAGAAACATGGTCTCACTGGAGCACAATGTCAGGCAAAGGGGCAGAATCTTGTAAATGACATTTGACCCCAAAATGAGAATTTTTCCCCAAGGAAATATCACAACATCATAATATGAACATATTGGTATCTCCCTTGTTGAATTACAGCATTACCACAGTGTCTAGTACACATTTCTATTCTCCTCTGACCCTTTTTCTTTAATAATACATATTAACTTAATGAGGATATCTCCATTTGGACTAATAAGAGCTTCAATGTTGTTAGTTGGTATTTTCTCACAAACTCAATAATTTTACCAATTTTTGTATTATTTAACATTGACACATACTAAAAATAGTCATCAATTATAAATATAACTGGATTAAATATATGACATGAGAAAAATAAGTTAATAACTTACCTAGAATAGACTGAAAGGATAATTATATTTTGATCCTATTGACATGTTACAAACATAAAAACAAAATTTTAAAAATTTTTGAAATCATTTAAAACACCAGTATAAAGAAACAAGAATGTGTTATAAAATGTAGACAAAATATTTTTATATTAAATTAATGTTCTGGCAACAAAAGAAACCAAGTTTCTTTTCACTCTTTTTCACTTTAATGGATCATCCTCAGGAAATAACATTTTCCATTCTTTAAATATGAGCAAGAAATAAGATATATGTTAACAATTTTAATTTGATATTTTTATATCATAAGGATAACTTTTAATATGAAAAGTGATGACAAAATGAATAATCTGGTCTCATTTCAAGTTATTTGTATATAATCACATATGAATTCAAACATGAGTTCAAATTCATAACTTACTTAGATTAAGCAATACCAAATACTAAAAGCAATGGGTGCTTATGTGAGTGTATATAAAATTTATCTGCCTTAAGGAAAAATTTTCACCTACTAGTGCAGCAACTTAGAGAGTCAATGCGTCTGGATTGCCTTTCCTTTGGTGGCACATACTCAAACACTGAAAGCTAACTTTAACACACGTAAAAACAAAACAAGTAAGCACCTAAGTGTGTTTTAACATGTAATAACTTTTTTCCCAATGAAGCAACAAATTAATAATTATCATCCTGGAAGTACAAAAGCTATGTAGAAAATGCCAAGACATAGTACCATAATATTATAAAGATTAGGAAATAGCAATAAGTGTTTATAATACAGCATTACAAATATTCAGCATTATTACAGACTAACAAATGTGCAAAAATAGAGTTGAAAGATAGTTTTCTAATATTAAGGTACATTGCCAGGGTCCAGCACTAGCAGGGGTCCATGGGTTCCACACCGGTAAACGGGACTCGGGGAGACAGTTTTCTGGAATTTTTGTTGTATTCCCCTCATCCCCTTAAGCAATCTGTTCAGACTGAAATGAGTAATATATTATCAGAGAAATCACCATGCTTTGGAGAAAAACATCTGGCAATTCCTTTTAGGATCAGTCTTTGCAATCATCCTCCAAAGGATCTTTGTCAAGCACTGGATGGAATTCCGGACACCCCCGCAGCTCCCCCTTTCTTATTTTGTAAAGTGAAGAGGCCTTCTTGAATTTTTATTTTCTTGACTAGTCTGAGGATTACTCAGAGGACGACTGGAAGACAAAGAATTAAAATTAAAATACATACTCCAATCAAGTCATATTTAATATTGTATTTAGGAATGTACTATTAAATATAGTTGTTTTTATATTATGAAACATTTGGGAGGCCAAATTATCTGCTGGAACAACCGAGAGATGAACCTGACTCAACATTCTTATTTGTAGTTGTAAAGCATTGATATCTGGTGCTATATTAATATTATTCCAAACTCCTCTAAGGTGAGTTTTAACTTATTCCCAATTAGTATTATTATCAACCTTTAAAGGAGTAATACAAATCCATTTATAGTTAGCATGACATCTAGTGGTCATTCTAGTTTGAATATTTTGAATCTCATTTCCCATAAAGAGAATAGCTTCTTCAAGAGCATTAATTCTAGTTTCTAATTTTTTATCAATTTGTTCTTGTGCTGCTAAAGCCACAGAGATATTATGAGATAAATCATTTACATGTGAAGTGGTATGAATTTCCTGTACAAGCACTGTGGTCAAGAGAGCTAAGGAAGTGATAATACTGATTAAAACTGTTATTCCTAGGATCAAAGCTGCAACAAATCTTTTTGGTCTTAAAAGTTCATTAACTGTTTTTAAAATTTCAACACCTGGGTCATCATACCAAGATTCTGTAAGATTTACTGGCAATATAACATAATTAGGCTGATGTACAATTAAAAACACCTTTAAATCTTTAGACATGGTTGAATTAATACAAGTAGTAAGAACACAATCATGGCAATAAATGTTATAAGTTTCCTTATTTTTAGTGATATTGAAATTATTTATGGCAGACATAAGAATAGCTTGAGGAGCATTTATACAAGCACATACTCCAAAGTCATTAGGTTTACTTAACTTAGGTCTTTGTAGTAATATTATATTAGTAGCTGCTAATAGTTTATACAAGTCAGGAAAGTAAGAGAATTTACCATTTATAAGGTCACTCCGATAGATGGGTGTTACCCATCCAGGAGTAAACCATCTATGAATAGGCTGATTGGTATGAAAAGTGTTAAAATTAAAATGTACTCTTTTATTTCATCTTATCTTTAACCAAAGTTTATATTCAAAATCAGGAGAAAACACAGAATAATCTGTAATAGTAGTAGCAGAGCCTTGTGGCTTAAACTGTAGTGTAGTATGATGAAAACCACATTCAAACCATTTTGGGAAATCTGTTTCTAAATTGAGTAGATTCCAAGATCTGTCTTTATGACTGTTAAAGTCCTCACACAGTTTAAAAGGAGGTGGTAAAGTCACTGAAATATTTGTATCATTATAATTAGCATATCCAAGTGTGGTTATCTCTAGGGACCATATATCTCTTTCATTGTCTTCTTCTCCTGGAGAATCAGTAATGCAAGTCCTATAACTTAAAGGGAGACATCCCAATGGCACATGTAGGTTATCTGTACTAAAGCACATTGGTGTCTCTTCTGTAATTCCATAAAATGTAATTGTAAATGCTATTTTATGTGGTATTAAAGAATCTGAAATCCCTCCAAGTAGTTGAGGCTCATTAGTAAATACTTTAATATTAGATCTGCTACAAGTAGTTGAATGCAGTAAGGGAGGATTTGGAAAATAGGTCCAGTAAGCTTTCCCTTCATTATCATAAGCATGAATAGGCAGTACCTGAGTTGAAATGAGAGCAATCATTGCAAAAAACAAAGCCTCTGGAGTTTTAGGTTTTCCGGAGCTGTTCACCATGTGTTCAGCAGTGGTAGTCAGGCGTTTCACTTGTCCCCAAGTCGGCAGGTCTGAGTTGCGGATGATTGTGCAAGATGCAAATTTTTCATCTTAAATACTAGTCCATTTTCGTCTGTCTGATTGGGTTGGTAAGGGATCCAATACTTTTTGTTCTTCCTCCTTTGAATAGGGCTCATTGTAGTGATGTATTAATCTGTCTGGAATCCACAAACTTGTTTCTGCATCATGTGGAAATACACAAGCATAGCCTCAACTGGATGTTAGCAAGACATCAGGTCCTCTCCATTTACCAGGTAATAAATCTTTCCATTTTACTAAACTTTGCTTTGACCTTTTACTTTCCCAATGTCCCATCATTGCAGTATTTCCCTCCTTGTCAGTATTTAGATGATTTCAAACAAATAAAGCATGTTGTAAAATATGATGTGGGGAAGAGTATTTAAGTTCTCCCTTTTTTAACTTATTTATTTGTATTTTTAATCTTTGATGGTTCCTTTCTACTATGCTTGTCCTTGTGGGTTATAAGGAATTCCTGTAGAATGAGAAATATTAAACCTGGAACAGAAATCTTTAAATGGTTTTGATGTATAAGCAGGAGCATTATCAGTTTTTAATTTTTTAGGCATTTCTAAAACAGAAAAACAAAGGAATAAATGTTGAATCACATCCTTCTAGGCTTCCCCAGTTCTGGCTGAGGCCACAATAACATGAGAAAAGGTATCAACTCTAACATGAACATAAGACAATTTTCCAAATTCTGATATATCAGTTACATCCATTTGCCATAAGACATTAGGTAAAAGTCCTCGAGGATTAACTCCCATCTGTGGAGAAGGAATATATTTAGGACAAACATGACAATTTTTAACAATAGTTCTAGCTTCTTCTCTAAAAATATGAAATTGTTTTCGTAAGGCAGATGAATTTTGATGATGATTTTTGTGTGATATAATAGCTTCTTCAATAGATGTTAAAATAAAATTTTTAGTTAAGTAATCAGCATGGGTATTCCCCTGAGCAAGGGGACCAGGTAATCCAGAATGTCCCCGAATATAACCTACAAAGAAATGTGAAGTTCTATTATGAATTAGATATTGAAGTTCTTGTAACCTATGTATAATTTTAGATGAAAAGGAGAGCATTGCTGTTTCTATGGTTGGAAACAGTTTAACAATGTATAGTGAGTCTGTGTACAAGATAAGGGTTGAGTAACAGTCTTGAAAGCATAGATGACTGCTTCTAATTCAGTACTTTGTGCAGAAGTTTCTTGTGCCCATAGAACTGTGTGTTGAGAATTAATTATTGTAACTGCTTTTCCATTTGATGACACATCTGTAAATATTAACATAGCATTGTTAATTGGAGTTGAGGAGCACCATTTAGGAAATATTATTTCTGTTTCAAGTAAAAAATGTAGTAAAGGATTATTGGGCAAGTGAAAAGAAATTTTTTCTGTAAAATTTAGAAATGCAATAGTCCATTGATCATTAATTTGTAATAATTGTTCAAATTGTTCTCTTGTGTAAGGAATAAATATTTCATGCATTTCACAAGCAAACAATTCTTTACTTCTAAATCTGGCCTTTAATACCAAAGAAGCTACCATAGTAGGATAAGACATTAATATTTTCTTTCCTGATACTGGTAAGTGTATCCATTCAAGTGGATCATTTTGCCATAAGCAACCTGTTGGAGTATGTTTCATTTTTAGCACAATAAAAACCCAAGGCAAGTTATAATTAACTTGTTGTAAGTAATGTTTTTGAATCACAGTTTCAACAACTTGCAAGGCTTGTTCTCCTTCTTTAGTTAATATTCTACTTGAGTTAGGATCTGAATCACCCTTTAATATTTCAAACAAAGGTTTTAAATCATTAGTTGAGAATATTAAATAAGGTCTAATCCAATTTATATCTCCCAATAATTTTTGAAAATCATTTAACGTTAATAGTTTGTCTTTTCGAATTTGTAAGTTTTGAGAGCTGACACAATCTGTTTTTATAGTTCTTCCTAGATAATTATAAGGAGGTTCCTGTTGAATTTTTTCAGGAGCCACTATCAGACCCCACCTCTGTAAATCTTTAATCAAATCCTGTAATATTAGTTGTAACAAATGGCTTTGAGAATATGCAATCAATATATCATCCATATAGTGAATCATATAGCAGTCTGGATACTTTTGTCTACAATTAATTAAGGCTTGATCTACAAACTTTTGACATAATGTAGGACTATTTTTCATTCCTTAAGGTAACACTTTCCATTGAAATCTTTGATAAGGCCTTTGTAATTTAGGCGGTGGTAAGCTAAAAGCAAAATGCTGTCTTCTAGTTTAGTTAAAGGAATAGTAAAGAAGCAGTCTTGTAAATCAATGACTATAATATGAAAGCCTTTAGGGACAGCCACAGGAGAAGAACATTCTCCACTAGCTGCAGAGTATAAGGGGAAGTAGGTCCTACATCTTTTACAGCTGCTTTTAGTTCTTTTAACATTTAAAAAGAGAGAGAGGCTCCCAATAAGGCTCTCCTCCCTCATCCATAGCCCATACTACAGGGCAACAAATACTAACATCTCCCTGTTTTTGTGCCTCATGAACAGCACCTAGAAATCCTACCTTTTGGACTTTCCTTTTTATTTTATCTGGGGGTTTAGGAAGGGCTGGCACAACAGGAGCCACCAAAGGTGGATCCTCATTATGATATCTGAAAGCGGCTTCTTCCAAGTCCTCCTCATCAGATGGAGAGAGCTGATCAGGTAGGCCTTTCTCCTTTTTCCCGTCTTCATCATCATCTGATTCACTTTCACTTTCACTTGGAGTTTCCTCTGTATATTTTTTAACCGAGGTTGTCAGCAAAGGCTTCTATTCTGAAATTTCATCTGGTGATCGTACCCTTTTACTTAGCTGCTCACTTTCATGTCTAGGGTCTAAACAGTCCCTAAAAAGATTCCACAACACAAAAGTGTCCATGGGGACTCTTTCATTGCCATATAATCTATGATGTGGATGCATAGCATCACCTACCTTTTTCCAGGTTTTAACATCTAAAGTACCTTGTTCAGGAAACCAAGGGGCACATTCTTGCACAAAATGAAAAAATCTTTTTAATTGAGTTGTTCTTACATGTGTTCCTCTTTTAGTTAATAAGTGCTTAGCAATATCAATAAATAATGCTCTTTCTTTGCTTTCACTACCTCCCATGGTAGCTGTTCTGTCTATCCCTGCCTGTCTATCCTTTCTCGGCCTTCTCTACCAAGGGGTCTGTGGCACCCCAGGGAGGATCCTAGCTGTCTCAAAAAGGAAAGAAATTAATAATAATAAATTGGGGATTTACCAGAGTGCCCTACGTTGGGCGCCACTTGCCGGGGTCCAGCCCTAGCAGGAGTCCATGGGTTCCACACCGGTAAATGGGACTCGGGGAGACAGCGTCGGTGATGGATGGAGAATGAAAGACACAGACTCTAGTTCTGGTGCAATCAATCCCACCTTATTCTCGGGAAGGCTGGGTTTATATACATTTTTCTTCAGGCTATAATGACAATCTTGTGGTTAATATTAAAGAAGCTTTCAAAGCATAGGCAGAAATTGTTTTTAACAAGGAACAGAAAATTATGAGAAAACAGTAACCTTACAGATTATCCTTACCTATTCACAATTGTTTTAAGAATATCTAACTACCTCGGTGAACTAATACAATATTTACTTCCTTAATATCTAAACTCTATGTGACCTAAGACTATTCTTATTATTCTTGCAGTTAAAACAATAGACAAGTAATCTCATGTGACTATCTCTACTAGGTCCGTTTGGTTAATATCTGAATTGCTGAGTTAAGGGGTACAGTAGGGCAGCGGTCCCAATTGTAATTGTGTACCAACGTTTGTTATAGGGGTGACATATTCTTTGTAGGAAGGAAGGAATGCTATGAAACCTTATTCTTTTACCTCACCACCACACATGAACAAAACCATCGTTAAAATTTAACCAGCCTGTTGGAGACAAAGGCAGATCTACAACTATTTTCTCCAGATTCTTTCAGGGACTCATTGTACGGTTGCAAAATTATTTTTAATTTTGTTAGTGGTAAAGACCCATTTTTTTCAGATTGTAGGTAATATTTTCTGGAATTTTTGTTGTGTTCCCTTCATCCCCTTAAGCAATCCGTTCAGACTGAAATGAGTAATATATTATCAGAGAAAACACCATGCTTCGGAGCAAAATATCTGGCAATTCCTTTTAGGATCAGTCTTTGCAATCATCCTCCAGAGGATCTTTGTCAAGCACTGGATGGAATTCCGGATGCCCCCGCAGTACATCATTATGCTCATGTTTGAATCATTTTCTCTGTTGCCATTATAGTTCTATGTTCACAATAAAGTATTGCAATGTTTTTGAGTTCTACTTCATCAGCAAAGGGAGGGAATGAAGGAAAAATATTATTACTAAAAATAAGGGGAAAAAGTCCTGACCCAGCAAAGCAAATGATTTTATATGCCAGCTTTTGCCAACAACATTGTAGGATTGAACCAGTATCTGAAAATTAAACATATCTACAGACATATATAAAAACCTGCTTAGTCAACACAACTACCCTGTGCTACAGAGTAAAAAGAATTAATGCTTTCTATATTTACAAACTGATGACTTATTAGAAAGAGCTTAGGTATACAGGGTTATCACACACATTGACTCAATTATTCTAATTTTATTTTCCCTTACTATGTATCTTTCCTTTGTCCTTCTGGTAAACAGAACATATAACAGTCTACACTATTTTAACTATTTAAAACTGAAAGTTACTTTTTTGGACCTGAACCAAGGAGGAGAGTAAATTACACACTTTATAAAAGCTTAATTTAGTCATAGGCAAATTAAGTTATTAACAAGACTTTTATTTTACATTTTTTCTAAGTATAAAATAAACATTAAAATTTGTAAAAATACAAAGAAATAAATAGTGTCCTATAAATTCTACCATCCCGAAACCTTACTTCCCTTTTTGGTATATTTACTTACATTGATGTAAATTTTGATAATCTAAGCAAACACTAATAAGCATGAATAAAGAAAATAAAGAAAAAATAATGGATCCTTAGTAAATATATATATATATATACACATATATACATATATACATACATATAAATACATATACATATGCATACATATAAACACATACATATACATACATATATATACATACATAACATACATATAAATCATTTGTGATTATGAATATGAGCAGTTAATTTCAAAAAAGTCTCCCTTAGGATGGGATGGAAGTCCCATAATTCAGAGACAGTCCCCTGAACTGAAATCTATTAATTTTTACATTGTAAATACTTCTGTGGCAGCAGGATCTGACAGTGAAGCCAATATCAATGTCCCTACTTTAAGCAGCTGTTTCTTTGATAGTCTTTCCATTCATATGGCAATGATAATTTTTTATAAAAATAGGTAATAAATTATATTTGCCTAAAAAATTTTAAGTCAAATAATTTTATTTTCAAAGACTAATTTTTTGAAGCACAGCATTCAAACCCTTAATGCTTCTGGCATATAAAATGGTTTGCCAGATATAAAGATAACACCTTTACATTCCCAAATTCCTCTCATAATGTTAAAAAATAAAAAGAGAATATATCTTAGGTATAGTCATATTTCTTTTTTTGTTCCAACCCATTGTTGATGCAAGTATGCAGATGCTAGAATCCCGAAGACAGAAATGACTTCATTAACAAAGCAACATTCCAAAGTTAAGTAAATTCCACAGACTCAAAAGAATGAAAACAATTGATATTACCACTAGCAATTCTTTCTTCTAAAAATTTAGTCTTCAGCCTTATTTCTAGCTTTGAGAAAGATTTTAGATCAACTCAAGGAATCAGAAGTCATAAAATCCTTTTCATTTTCTTCTGTCCAATGTGTTAACAAAGTTGTCCTAAAACATGTAACTCAGATTTCTTTTCTCTAATCATCTTGCACTAATGCTTTTTTAAAGAAAGTCTTCAACAAAGACACCTCCTCAAAAAATAATGTAAATTTTGAAAAGAGAATTATCCATCTTTAAGTCAAACATTTCCTGATATGTAACAGAAGGTCCAGCTGACTATGCTTTGCTGACCCTAGAAATGACTAAGACTCAAAACAAAGTCTGCTACTTCTGTGTCTAGAAAATTAAGACACAGGCTAAGAGAGGCAATGGAAACAACCATTTATGTGTCTTCGGTGGACATTTTCACATAAAAGAAAGGCACCATGTATTTCAACTAATTGTTTTTGCCATTTTTGCAGAAGAAAAGCTAATTGTTCATGGCCATGGGACATTCTAGGTCCCGGAAAGGAAATAAAGGGAGGAAGAGAGGAATTCAAAGCAGTTCATGGTCAGAACAAGTTCAAGCATCCTGTCGTTAGCAAAGGTTCCCCAAGGTAAAGGCAAAATACTGCTTACCCAAAAAATGAAAAGTAGGGTGAAAAGTAGGGGAGGAGAGAGGAAAGCCACAGGAGAGTCTATATGGTAGTGTGGGGATAATGCGAGGGAGAGAACCTGGAGCTATCCAGTGAATTTCGGGAGCAAAGAAATAGGGCCCAAAGATGCCCAAAACAATGACTACAACCACACAAACCTTGGCACCCCCTCTGCTAGTTATTTGGGTGTCCCATTTTCCCTCCACCTCCGCTCCTGACTTACTCTTGGGTGTGACCTGCCAGCAGGAGGCTGCCCTTGTCTTGGTCTCAGCCTTTTTACCATGCTAGAGCTCCTCCTGCTCCTCTACACAGGCCCCAGATGTCACCAAGGAGCTGGAATCCACATGGTCACCGCCTCCTTACCCATATCCTGGGGACCCTTGCCCTTTCCTTCCTTGCAGGAGGCAACAGAGCAGTGTAGTTAATGCTCCCAAGTCCACCCCCACTGAGATGAACTTTTCCACATACCATTCATATACTGGTGGCTTCCAAATCCCTATCACCAGCACAATTTCTCATCTAAATACCAAACTACTAATCAACCCATAAATGCAACCCAAGATGACAAGGACACCATATTGATATAATTAAGGGTAAATAAACATCATGTAGAGATATAAAAAGTACTTGTTAAGTTCCAGCATCTATTTAATTAAAATTAAAAATGTTCAAGTAAAACAAAAATTTAAAAGAATAAATAAAATCTTTTCAAAACCAAGCTTAACTTCTCTTTACAAAACTTGACTATTTAACACAGCTACTCTTTGTAAATGACAATTCAAATAATCAGACTCCTATACTCTTAAACTTCTAGTGGCTTCATTATAATAATGAAATGAATATCCCCTGGGATTTGGCCTCTTTGTTTTTTTCATAATACAATAAATATCTAACAGCATTCCTTCACCATTTTAGAGGGTAAGGTGCTGGTTGTAATTAAGACTGTTAAGCAGAACATGGCCAGGCTTCTAGTAAGTAGTCTGATAGTGAACTAGTAGCAAAAACCCCAACTCCATGAGAAGTACCAGTGATAAATTCAGAGAAAGATTGAATGCCACTGAATGATTTCTGGAGGAAAAATATAATATCAGGCTTATAGAACTTGAATTAGTTGAGAAGTGCAGCTTGCATTTCAAGAAGAGAAAAAAATGTGCAGAGGAAGTAAAAGCAAATCCTTTGTCAGGGGCACAAAAGAAGCTATAAAAACTAGCTGTGGAGATGAAGCTGGAGATGTGCAAAAGGAACAAAGTTTTTTTCCACAAAATATTTCCACAAAATACTTAATTTTTAATATTCTATTTTATCAATTAATTTATTTACATTTTTTGCAATAAACCAGATACTTTTTAACTTATAACTTATACATGACAGAATGCATTTAGACATTTTGAAATATACACAAAAGAAGTGTAGTCTCTTATTTTTCTTATTATACACATTTAGGATCACATCGTTCATGCAGTTTTACTTCTACATGAGGTAATAATGACTGTTTCAGTTTACTATCATTTCTAGCTACATAAAAATCCTCCTACCTTTGCTTCCCTCTACCTAATATAAAGTGAATCTATTATTTCCTATTGCCCCCCCCCCCACTTATTGTGAATTAGCATCCACATAACAGAGAAAATATTTGAACTTTGGTTGTTTGGGATTTGGCTCATTTCACATAGCATGATACTTTCTAACTCCATCTAAATCAACAAATGCCAGAATTTTATTCTTCTTTAAAGTTGAGTAATATTTTATGGCATGCTTTCTATAAACCATATTTTCTTTATCCATTCATCTGTTGAAGGACATCTAGATTGTTTACATGCTTTAGTTGTTGTGAATTGAGCTGCTAAAAACATTGGTATGGCTGTGGCTGATTGTATGCTGATTTTAAGTCTTTCACATATAAACAGAGGAGTAGGATTGGTGGGTCAAATGGTACTCCCATTCCAAGTTTTCTGAGAAATCTCCATACTGCTTTCCATAATGGTTTCACCAATTTGCATTCCCACCATCAATGGATGAGTGTGCCTTTTTCAACACATCCTCAACAACATTTATTGTTGCTTGAATTATTGATAATTGCCATTCTGATTGGAGTGAGATGAAATCTTAGAGTAGATTTTATTGCATTTCTCTAATTGTTAGAGATATTGATTATATATATATATATATATATATATCGAATGATTGTATATCTTCTTCTGTGAAGTGTTTGTGAAGTGTTAGTTCCTTAGTACATTAATTTATTGGGCTATTTGATTTTTTGGTGTTAAGCTTTTTGAGTTCTGTATATATCCTAGAGATTAATGCTTTTTCCAAGGTACATGTGGTAAAGATTTTCTCTTAATCTGTAGGTTCTATCTTCACATTATTGATTGCTAGTTTTGTTGAAAAGAAGTTATTTAGATTGAGATTATCCCATTTATTGATTCTTGATTTACCTTCATGTGCTTTAGGGGTCTTGTAAGAAAACCAGATCCTTGAGGGACATAATGAAGGTTTGGGCCTTCTTTTTCTTCTAGTAGTCCCAGGGTCTCTGTTCCAGTTCCAAAATTTTTGATCCACAGTGAGTTGAGTTTCATGCAGTGTGAGAGATAATAGCTTAATTTCATTTTGCTACATGTGGCTTTTCAGTTTCACCAGCACCATTTGTTGAATGAGGTATCTTTTCTCAGTGAATATTTTTGGTGCTTTTACCTAGCATAAGATACTTGTTTTATGTGGATTTGTCTCTGTGTCTTCTCTTCTGTATCATTGTTGATATTGGGTTGACAATATCATGTTGTTTTAATTACTATGGCTCTGTACTATAGTTTGAGATCTGATATTGTGATGCTCCCTGCTTCACTTTTCTTGCTAAGATTTGCTTTGTCTCATCTGGGTATCTTAATTTTCCAAGTGAATTTTATAATTGCTTTCTCTAGTTCTATGAAGAACACCATTGGGATTTTAGTAGAATTGCATGAAATTTGTATTATGCTTTTGGTAGTATGGCTATTTTGACAATATTAATTCTGCCTATCCAGAAACATGGTAGGTCTTTCCATCTTCTAAGGCATTCTTCAATTTCTTTCTTTAGTGTTCTGTAGTTTTTATTTTAGAGGTCTTTTACCTTTTGTTAGATTGAATCCCAAGTATATTTTAAGTGATTGGGAACGTGGTAGTGTTTTTATTTCTCTTTCAGTGAATTCATTACAGATGTATAAGAATGTGTTTGATTTATGGGCATTGATTTTTTATCCTGCAGCTTATTCTAGAAGTTCTTTCATGGAATTTTTTTGATCTTTCAAATATAGAGTCATGTCATTTGCAAATGGTGATAGTTTGTTTTCTTCTTTACCTATTTGTATGCCTTTAATTTTTTTCTCTATTCGTTCTGGCTAGAATTTCAAGGACAATGTTAAGTAAAAGCATTGGAAGAGGCATTTTTGTCTTGTTCCAGTTTTTCAAGGGAATGCTTTCAATTTTTCTCTGCTTAGAATTATGTTAGCCTTGGGTTTAGCATATATGGCTTTTATGATGTTGAGTGAAGTTCTTACTATCCCCATTTTCTAATGTTTTGAAAATTATGGGGTGTTCTATTGTCAAGTGCTATTTCTACATCTAATGAGATGATTGTATGATTCTTGTTTTTAATTCTATTGATATGATGAATTATGTTTTTTGATTTCCATATATTGAACCAACCCTGGATCCCTTGGATGAACTGAAATTGATGGTGATTCACCATCCTTATGTATTTGTATGAGAGTTGCCAAAATTTTATTAAGAATTTTTTATCTATGTTTATAAGTTATATTTTTCTGAAGTTTTTTTCTTTAATGTGTCTTTGTCTCATTTTGGTATTGAGGTGATATTAGTCTCATAGAATGAACTTGGAAGGGTTCATCTCTTTCTATTTCATGGAATAAATTGACGAGTAGTGGTGTTTGAAGATCTTGTAGGACTCAAATGAGAAGCTGTCAGGTCTTGGATTTTTCTAAATTAGTAGGCTATTAATGGTGTTTTTTTATTTCATTACTTCATATTGTTCTGTTGAAATCATGTATGACCTCCAGATTTAGTATAGGTAGTTCATATGTCTCTAGAAATTTGTCAATGTCTTTGATATTTTCTATTTTATTGGACTATAAATTTTCAAAATAGTTTCAAATTATCTTCTGTATATCAGTAGTGTCCATTTTGATTTTTTTTCAGAACATTTAAAAATTTGGGTTTCCTTTTTTTACTCTTTGTAGTGCAGCTAGGGGCTTATCAATTTTATTTTTTTCAAAGAATAAAATTTTGTGTTTTGTCAATATTTTCAAATGTTTCTTTTGCTTTAATTTCATTGATTTTAGTTCTGGTTTAATTATTTCCTGTCTTCCATTCATTTTGGTATTGATTTATTCTTCTTTTCCTAGAGATTTGATGTAAAGTTGTCATTTATTTGTTGACTTTTTATTTGTTAATAAATAACTCAATGCAATAAAATTTCCTCTTGGTACTGCATTCATAGCATACCAGAAATTCTGGTATATTGTATCAGTGTTCTTATTTATTTCTAAATATTTCATCCTTGGTTTCTTCTACTATCCATTCATCATTCAATTGTGTATTATTTAGCTTCCATGTGTTAGAGATGATTTTACTTTTTATTTTATAATTGATTTCTAATTTCAGACCATTATGACCTGATAAAATGCAGGGTATTATCTCCATTTTTTTTATTTATTAAGAATTGCTCTGTGGCATAAAATATGGTCTACCTTAGAAAAGTACCAATGTGCTGGTGAGAAAAATAATGTATTCACTCAGTGATGAATATAATATTATATTAACTGTTAAATCTAAATTATTGAGTGTATTATTTTGTTCTATGATTTCTTTATTTAGTTATTGTTTAGAAGATCTGTCAAGTAGTAAAAGAGGTGTGTTAAAGTCACCCAGTATTATTGTGTTGTGGCCTACTTGATTCTTGAAATTCAGAAGTTTTTTTTTGTTGTTGTTGTTTTGTTTATTTGTTGTTGTACATAGATGCTCTATTGTTTGGAGCATAAATATTTACAATTGTTATGTCTTGCTGCTGTATAATTCCCTTCACTAGAATGAAATGAACTTCTTTATCCCTTCTGGTTAACATGGGATTGGAGCCCACTTTATCTGACATAAGGATGAAAACCCCTGCTTGTTTATGCAATCCATATGAGTGATATTTTTTTTCTTATTCTTTCACCTTCAGTCTGTGGATGTCTTTGCCTGTGAGGTGAGTCTCTTGGATACAGCATATTGTTAGGTCTTGTTTTTTAATCCAATCTGCTCATGTTTTTGATAGATGAGTTTCAGTCATTAATATTCAAGGTTATTACTGAGATATGACTTTCTTCCCAGTCATTTAGGTTTATTTCTGGCTTTTAATTTGATTTAGTTTTTCTTTTGACTATTCATTTAGTGTAGTTACATGCTTTGCTGGTTTTCACTTTTCTTTTGAACTTCATCTTCATGGAATATTATTTTTTGACAATGTTCTGTAGTGCATGTGTTCTAATTGTGCTATTTTTATACTTCTGTTTATCTAGGAAGATTTTTATTTTATCTTCAAATGTGAAAGCTAATTTTGCTGGATATGAAATTCTTGGTTGGTATCCATTTTCTTTCAGAGTTTCTAATGTGTTGTTCTATGACCTCCTAACTTTGAGGGTCTAGATTGAGAAATCAGTTGAGATCTGAATTGATTTTCTTTTGTACATAACTTGCTTTTTATCTCTCACAGCCTTTAAGATCTTATCCTTATTCTGTATTTTAGTCATTTTTACTATAATGTGTCTTGGTATGGTCTTCTGTAGTTTTATACATTTCGGGTCCTGTAAACCTCTTGTATTTTATTTTCCATTTCATTCTTTAGGTTTGAGAAATTTTCTGATATTGTGTCATTGAAAAGATTGTGCATTCCTTTTGCTTGTATCTATGCTCCTTCTTCTACTAGATAACTCTTAAATTTGTTCTTCTCAAGTTGTCCCATAGTTTCTGGAAGTTCTGTTCATGAATTCTTACCATGGCTGTGTTGTCAATATTATTTTTAAAATTAAATATTTTGTCTTCAATGTCTGAGGTTCTGTCTCCCAAATTATCTTGTCTGTTTGTGAAGCTTTCCACTGAGTTTATTGATTCCTTCATTTTGAGGATTTGTATTTCAGTAAAAGAATTCTTTACTGAAATGATCTTTCACTTCCTGTACTTTCTCTTTGATTTCACACTTTATACCATTTTTTTATTTCACAGATCCAAATAAACCATATAATTTCTAAACATCTTCGTGGACATTTCTTCTATTGTGTTGTCAGTGGCTTCTCTAATTGGGGCATCTTGTTTTGTTTGCACATTTTTGTTCCCTTGTTTTTTCATGTTGCTTGTGTGTTTTTCCATCTAGTTGTATGGATCTGAGACAATACACATTCTATCCTGTACACCTGTATTGTAAATAAAGATTTTCTTTATCCCACCTTTAGGAGGGAGTTAAATATGAACAACATCTAGTGCAAATGATATAGAGGCTCAAATCTAATATCTCCCTTCAAGGCTTTCACTGCCCTCTTGCTATAAACAGCAATGAAGAGTTCAATCACTGTCCACAATAAAAACAGAAAAAATTTTATACAGATTTACAATCTCAAATAGTGAACAAAGACAGAACACAAACAATTCAGGACATGGTGTTCATGAGGGAGAAAGAGAGAAACCAGTAACAAAAATCCAAAAATCATGGGAAAGAAACCAACAGAGATTGGCTGTTATGTGGACAAATTGTAGCAAGGGAATCTAGGAAGACAAACAAGCAAGAGGAAGAATGCATTCAGAGAAGAAAAAAATTAAAAATAAATAAAACAGAATATATGGCAGAACTGCAAAACACCACTGATGCACATAAAATACCTTGCTCCAAATATGATAGAGAGAGATCAGAGAGGAAAAAATAGTAAAATAAGTCCCAGTGGAAAACTGAGCAACTGTCTCTGCTAGCATCCAAAATCTTCTCAGCCCTGTCTCTGACTTCACACAAGAAAGACTCTGGAAGACTTAGTCACTATTCTCACCACTCTGTGCCTCAGATTTTCTGCATTAGTCCACATTGCAATCCCAGGATTACAATGCCACTAAAATTTGGAGGGAGAAAACAAGGGATGAGCAACCTGAGATGCCATATCTAGATGGGAGCAACCCACACTCCCAGGAGGAAGATCCCATTTTCAGCCAAACCCTTAGGCACCATGACACTGAACCTCAAGGTCCTGGTAAATGTCCCCAGACAGATGCAGCTCTGCCCTAAATCACTGTGGCACCCCAAAGTTACCCCAGAGTCTGGCCAGCATCTTAAAATGAAGGTGACCACATACAACCTAACCTGGAGTCTCCCTGGCAGTGGACTTCTGGGTAGTGTTGGAAGTGGTAATACCATGAGTCAATGATAGCAGGCATTGGGTCAGCAAGAGCTGCAGTCATTGGTGGTGTTGGCAGTAGGTGGGTGGACTCTGGCAGCAGTGGCAGCTGTAACTCTGGCTGAAAGTGCAGTGGCACCCAGAAAGGAGAACTCTAGAAGACCTTCTGGGAGCAGCAAGAGCTTCAGTGTCAGCAGCAGCAACAATAGCCATGTTGGCAGCTGAGCGTCTGAGGCACCATCGAAGGCAGCATTCCTCCAGATGATGCAGACTGCAACAGCATCAAGAGCAGCAGCAGGGAATGGAGAAAGACCTCTGGGCACCTGAAGCAGAAACATCAGGTTCAGCTGTGGCATCTGTGTCAGCTACACCCCATCCCCCAAAGAGGACCTGAAGGCAGCAGTAGTGGTGTCCATGGTCATGGCATTACAGGCAGTCCCAGCACCTGACAAAATCTCCTCTGGGCATCTGCAGCTGGTTTTAGATTTAATAAAGTATGAAATAATGTCTTCATCTTCAGTTCTTCTTGTTCTCCCATGCTTCTGTAAGACTCAGTATTTGCAAGTCAAACTCACTTTTTGCTGTGTTTAAGCCAGAACAATCACAACATTTGTAAATAATTTTAATATGATAATAGCTATAGTTACTGAGTATTCACCAAAAGGCTAGAAAGTATGAAGTGCTTACTAGGCTCTTTAATATTCCTACCAGTCCTTTTTAAAGAAGAGTAAATCCAAGATAGATGAGATCAAATACTTTATGTCATGAAAAGAGTGATGGATGACATGTAGGTACAAATTAAGAACTGTTTTACATCTTTGCATGTCTCCATAACTACTGGGCTTTCCTGTCTTCCATGGACTTCTTCATAAAGATCCCTCATCAATACTGCTGCTTTGTGAGTAAAAATCCACAGGAATATTGCAGAGA